>NC_052146.1:305477334-305770946 GCF_902713615.1 Scyliorhinus canicula
TCCTGCGATACTCCACCTGACGTTTTCTCACCTTAAAGGAGCTGTATAAATGCACAGTTTGCCTGTGGTGCACCATGTTAAATGGTGCCAAACTATGATGATGTGAGTTGACTGGGGCATTGGAACGTTAGTGCTGTGGCAGCCACATCTCATGACCGGCAGTGAGGTGACCTTTTGAGAAAGTGTTTGCGGTAGTTTTGTGTTCAATGCAATTGAAGTACTGAAGTCCTACCATGTGGAAACTGTCCAATCAAATCCCATTTTCCAATTCTATACTTTATTATTATCCCTCTAAAAGTGTTCGCCTAATTCCCTTCTGGACATTGCGAAATGATTCACTTTTCAACTTCAATTGCCAAATGTAGCACTGGCAACCGAGGAGCCCTTCATGACGCCTCCTGCTATTTCTAATGTTCTTTATAATTCCAATGTCACGCTTGATTGTTCTGGATTCACTAGCCAGGAGAGATAAAGTTTCTCTATTTATTCTTGTGCAATGTTACTCCTTTCTATTTGTGAGGTGGAGATGCCGGCGTTGGACTGGGGTGAGCACAGTAAGAAGTCTTACAACACCAGGTTAAAGTCCAACAGGTTTGTTTCTTATCACTAGCTTTCGGAGCACTGCTCCTTCCTCAGGTGCATGCAGAGGTAGGTTCCAGAAACATTTATATAGACAAAGTCAAAGATGCAAGACAATACTTTGAATTAAGTCTGTACAGATCCACCGAGAGGGGTCGACGGCAGAGTCTCTCAGCGTAGTCTGTATTGTAGGTAGGCTTGAGTGGGTTTGTGATCTGTAGCCCTTTCAGGATCTTGTCTGCTTTCTTGCATCTTTGTAAAAACTTAATGTCAGTGTGTATAGGTGCGATCTTCTTGGACGTCCTCTCCACTTTGAGCCGGCAGTTTGCAGTGTCAATGGTGATGTGTTATCGACTCTGGGAGATCAATTGAATGCAGTTTTGACCAAAGGATACTCCAGACCTTGAGGTTAGTTCAATCTGATTTATTGAACCAGAAGCACAGTTCTCTATGAGTTCGACTCTCTGCTAACCTAAATGTGATTACTCTGTCTGACTGAACCAGACTAGCTCTTAGCCACGTGCTGGAGGTGTGATACTGTACATACACCCTGACTCACTCTGTAGATGTTCATCAGTGGTAAGAGGTGGAGTGTGAATGCCTCGTGCCTTTTATAGTGAGATACCACCCCTGAGTGCCCTGCCTGCACATTGGTCATGTCCTGTTCTCTGTGTTCATTAGCTGCCTGTCTGTATATCATTATGTGCATGTTTGCATTTCATGACATCTCCCTTTTTTTGTATGTACTGTTGGCATGTGGAAATGTATATACGCATGGTGTCATAGACTAACATATTTACAAACGATGGCATATGTGAAAGTATTTACATGTGAAGACAGCTGTCTAATGCGAGAAAACAGAACATAACAAACAACACAAGTGTTCGTAAGTCCAGCCTCTGGGGCTTGCGACTGATCCTTGTTAACTGCTGGAGAGGTGGAGGTGGGGACGACGGCGCCTTGACAGGTGGGATTGAAGCCTGACTGGTGGGATTGAAGCCTGACAGGTGGGATTGAAGCCTGACTGGTGGGATTGAAGCCTGACAGGTGGGATTGAAGCCTGACTGGTGGGATTGAAGCCTGACAGGTGGGATTGAAGCCTGACTGGTGGGATTGAAGTCTGAAAGGTGGGATTGAAGCCTGACTGGTGGTGCAGACCTGAACAAGGCTGCATAATGTCCAGGCTTCCAGCAGTTTAAACATCGCCTGCCTCTTGCAGGGCAGTGTTTCTTTATGTGGGCGTTGCTGCAGTTCGAGCACATCATAACGCCGGCATCCTGACGCTCCACGCGTCGTGGCACATGTGTAGTGTGGATGTCGGCCGCTTCGTTATACCGTTCGCATCGTGCATGCATGGGGCCCCAGGAAAAGCACGTGAAATGGCCGCTGTCATCAATGCTGTGGCACTGCATCCGGGAGATGGCCTGCACACTCTCTGCCTCGTGGGAGGCAAGTTTCTCATTTTCAGCCGATTTGTACTGGGCATAGCGATTTTTGGCGTGCTCATGCACTGTGCATGTTTCAATCGCGACTGGCGGGGTCATGTGATTTTCAGTAGCTGCTCTCTCAGAGGATCAGAGTGAACTCCAAAAACTATTTGGTCTCTGATCATGGAGTCAGCAATATCACTAAAGTTGCAGGACAGCGCTAGCAGGCGGAGGTTAGTTAAGAAGGAGTTGAAAGATTAATCTTTACCTTGTAGACGCTGTTTGAATATGTAGCGCTCTAAGATTTCATTGGTGTCCACTTCACAGTGACTGTCAAACTTGTCCAGGATGGTCTGAAACTTTGTCTTGTCCTGGCCTTCGGTGAAGTGAAAAGAGTTGAAGGGTTAGATGGCTTGAGCACCGGCTGTTGAGAGGAGAAGCGCGATCTTCCTTGCATCAGACGCATCCATGAGGTCTGAAGCTTCGATGTACAGCGGAAACTTTTGCTTGAATGTCCGCCAGTTGGCACTGAGATTGCCGGAGGTCCTGAGCTGGTGAAAAGCCTGAATCTTCTCCATGGTGCCGGGATACATTTGCTGGTCGTCACGAAACAGCTTGAGGTAAACCACCTAGATTAAGCAGTCTCCTGATATCATGATGTGTTATGTACTCTGGGATAACACAGGCTGAAACTAGATGCAGCTTTAACCAAAAGATACTCCAGAACTTGCAGTTAGTTCAATCTGATTTATTGAACTAGTAGCACAGTTAGCACAATTCTCTATGAGTTCAACTCTCTGCTAACCTAAGTGTGGTCACTCTGTCTGACTGAACCAGACTAGCTCTTAGCCACGTGCTGGAGGTGTGATACTGTACATACACCCTGACTCACTCTGTAGATGTTCATCAGTGGAAAGAGGCGGAGTGTGAATGCCTCGTGCCTTTTATAGTGAGATACCACCCCTGAGTGGCCTGCCGGCTCATTGGTCATGTCCT
Organism: Scyliorhinus canicula; assembly: GCF_902713615.1. Lineage (NCBI taxonomy): Eukaryota > Metazoa > Chordata > Chondrichthyes > Carcharhiniformes > Scyliorhinidae > Scyliorhinus > Scyliorhinus canicula. Next base: position 305,480,337 of record NC_052146.1, read on the forward strand.
GTTCACTGTGTTCATTAGCTGCTTGTCTGTATATCATTCTGTGCATGTTTGCATATCATGACAGTTACCAGCCTTACCGGAGGCTTACGCCTCCAATCTCTTCTACCATCCATCATATTTCCCACTTAACTCCTGCCCCTTTAATTCCACCTTGTACCTAACCCATCCCAGGTTGCCCCTTTCTCCGCCCCTCGCCATGCCATCTCTCACCCCCTGCCGCGTCGCAGCAACCTCCCCCCCTTTCCCCCATCCCCTCCTTCCCCCCACTTCACCTCTCCCCCCCCTCCCCCCCCCCCCCCAACTCGGCCATCGCTCTTGGCCATTTCCCCCACCACCTCACTTCCGTTCACCAGCTTTGCCGGCTAACGCGGCTGTCCCTGCCAATGGCACCTCCTAATGACCTCCCCCTCCCTCTCCCCCCCCCCCACTCCTCAGCTCAAGGAGGGAGGCTCCCTGCTTCCCCTCCCCCACCCAAACAAGGACTTCTCCTGAACTCCAAGCCGCCTTCTCCAAAAGCAAACAAACAAATGTGAAACGCACACCGTCCCGAATAACAGGAGCGGGGGGTGGGGGGGGGGGGGGGGGGGGTGGGGGGGGAGAGTGGAGGAAACATCCATCCCCACATAAACTTTTCACCCCTACAACTCCTTACAATCGCAACATCAAACAGCAACCCCCCCCCCCCCCCGCTAGAAAAGGCAAAAAAAAACCAATCCCTACACCCACTTCAAACATGCTCCCGATCATTACATAGTGCCAGCACCCCGATTCCCAAGCATTGTCCGCTTAGTTCTCCCCCAGTTTATGCTTCTTAATGAAGTCTTTGGCCGTTTCTGGGGTCTCAAAATAATACTCCCGGCCTCCGAACATCACCCAGAATTTCGCCGGGTAGAGCACCCCAAACCTGATCTGCCGCCGGTACAGCACCGCCTTGGCCTTGTTGAAACCTGCCCGTTGCTTTGCCAACTCGGCTCCGATGTCCTGATAAATTTGAACGCTGTTCCCCTCCCACTCGCAGGTATGCTTCTCCGTGGCCCATCGCAGAATCTTCTCTTTCTCCACAAATTGATGGAGTCTCACAATCACCGCCTGCGGCTAGAGCGGTTTCCCCAACCACAGGCTTCTTCCTCAGGGACCTACGTGCTCGGTCCACTTCAGGCGCCTTATCTAGCACCCCTTGTGCCACCAGCTCTGCCAGCAGCTTCGAGACGTACCTCGTGGCTCTCACACCTTCCACTCCTTCAGGCAGGCCCACTATTCGCAGGTTCTGCCTTCTCGAGATATTCTCCTGCTCCTCCACCTTTGCCCTCAATGTTTTACAGAGGTCTCCTGGGAGCCCCACCTCCGCCTCCAGAGCCACCGCACGATCGCTGTGGTCCGAGATCACTCCTTCAATCTCCCGAATCTGTGACCCCTGCACCTCCCAACACCTCTCCACCCATTGCAGAGAACTCTTCAGGGGTGTCACAGCTTCTGCAATGGCCTTTGCGCGATCCTCATGCATTTCATTCCTCTGTTTATGGAATTCCTCCTTGATTAAAACCATTAGTTCCTTGCAGCTTGCATCAACCCCCCCCCCCCCCCCCCCCCCCCCCCACCCTCCTGCATGCCTGAAACAGGCTGTTGCTTCAGCACAAGATTGTTCCAACTTTTCAGTCAAATATCACTGTTTTCTGCCGGGTCTGGTAACTTGCAGGCATATCATGCCCGCTGGAAACTACTCCTCCAACATTCACCTACACCTTTTTCATCAAAATTCCACCCAGGTCTGTGTAAAAAGAGTTTCTTTCCTGTGACCTTAAGCAGGAGCTGCCCTGTATGTGACCATTATCTCCATCGGCACAACTGGAAGTGCTCCGGTGCCATCCTAAGGCTTCATCTTCCATTAGAGAGAGACTCCAGCGAACAAAGTCTCAATGAGCACCAGTCCCAGTCAGCACAACCCTCATGAAATGAAAACAGAAAATTTGGGAATAGTCAGCAGGCCAGGCAGTATCTGTGCAGGGAAACATATGTTCCAGGTCAATGCCCCGTCATCAGATCGCCAGCTGAGTAAACACGGTCCTTGTCTTCAAATCTCTGCCTCAGCTTCATCTTCTCATCCAAGTGAATGAACAGACATACACAGCTGTAATTGCAGAGGTTTTCAGTGTTGGTCCTGTCAAACAAAGAACCGTGTAATCAACTGCAGGTGCACGATCATTCTGTTGAGTTTTGTCACGATTTATTTCCAGTATCATTTGAAAAATACCTAATTACATCTGAAAGGCACGCACTGAGACCTCTACTGCCATCCTAATGCCTTCTTTTACTCTCAACCCCTTTTGCGATGAATTAGCAAAGATCTGGGTATCTTGAAAGGGCAAGATTTAAATTGCTGCATTATGCAATCTCCAGAGATCACCACATCCGTGTTATCATTAATGTGTTAATTAAGTATCACATCTGCTTTTGCTGCTGTAATAATCCTAAATGCGCAGATCCCGTTCACCCATCACTCACTCGGCTCACTGACCTATCTTAGCTCTTGGCCTGAATAATAATAATAATCTTTTATTGTCACAAGTATGACGTTACTGTGAAAAACCCCTCATCGCCACATTCCGGCGCCTATTCAGGTAAGCTGGGATGGGAATTGAACCGGGGCTGCTGCCTTCGTTCTGCATCACAAACCAGCTGTCTAGCCCACTGAGCTAAACCAGCCCTGTCTTGAGTTTAAAATTCTCATTGTTGCTTTCAAACCCTTATGAAATCTCCCCACCCCATTTCCCATCTCTGGAACCTCGATCATCACTATAACCCTCTGAGATATCTTTGCGCCTCCAATTCTGGCTTCTTGGGCATCCCCCATTTTCACCATTCCACAATTCATGGCCACCTTGCACTGTCAGAGGGTCAGTACTGACGGTGTGCTGCACTGTCAGAGGGTCAGTACTGAAGGGAGTGCTGCGCTGTCAGAGGGTCAGTACTGAGGGAGTGCTGCACTGTCAGAGGGTCAGTACTGAGGGAGTGCCGCACTGTCAGAGAGTCAGTACTGAGGGAGTGCTGCACTGTCAGAGAGTCAGTACTGAGGGAGTGCTGCACTGTCAGAGGGTCAGTACTGAGGGAGTGCCGCACTGTCAGAGGTTCAGTACTGAGGGAGTGCTGCACTGTCAGAGAGTCAGTACTGAGGGAGTGCTGCACTGTCAGAGAGTCAGTACTGAGGGAGTGCTGCACTGTCAGCGCGTCAGTACTGAGGGAGTGCTGCACTGTCAGAGAGTCAGTACTGGGGGACTGCTGCACTGTCAGAGAGTCAGTACTGAGGGAGTGCTGCACTGTCAGAGAGTCAGTACTGAGGGAGTGCTGCACTGTCAGAGAGTCAGTACTGAGGGAGTGCTGCACTGTCAGCGGGTCAGTGCTGAGGGAGTGCTGCACTGTCAGAAGGTCAGTACTGAGGGAGTGCCGCACTGTCAGAGAGTCAGTACTGAGGGAGTGCTGCACTGTCAGAGAGTCAGTACTGAGGGAGTGCTGCACTGTCAGAGGGTCAGTATTGAGGGAGTGCTGCACTGTCAGAGAGTCAGTACTGAGGGAGTGCTGCACTGTCAGAGGGTCAGTACAGACGGTGTGCTACACTGTCAGAGGGTCAGTGCTGAAGGGAGTGCTGCACTGTCAGAGGCTCAGTCCTGAGGGAGTGCTGCACTGTCAGAGGGTCAGTACTGAGGGAGTGCTGCACTGTCAGAGGGTCAGTACTGAGGGAGTGCTGCACTGTCAGACAGTCAGTACTGAGGGTGTGCTGCACTGTCAAAGAGTCAGTACTGAGGGAGTGCTGCACTGTCAGAGGGTCAGTACTGAGGGAGTGCTGCACTGTCAGAGTTCGGTTCTGAGGGAGTGCAGCACTGTCAGAGGGTCAATACTGAGGGAGTGCTGCACTGTCAGAGGGTCAGTACTGAGGGAGCGCTGCACTGTCAGAGGGTCAGTACTGAGGGAGTGCAGCACTGTCAGAGGGTCAGTACTGAGGGAGTGCTGCACTGTCAGAGGGTCAGTACTGAGGAAGTGCTGCACTGTCAGACAGTCAGTACTGAGGGTGTGCTGCACTGTCAAAGAGTCAGTACTGAGGGAGTGCTGCACTGTCAGAGGGTCAGTACTGAGGGAGTGCTGCACAGTCAGAGGGTCAGTACTGAGGGAGTGCTGCTCTGTCAGAGGGTCAGTACTGAGGGTGTGCCGCACTGTCAGAGGGTCAGTACTGAGGGAGTGCTGCACTGTCAGAGGGTCAGTACTGAGGGAGTGCTGCACTGTCAGGGGGTCAGTACTGAGGGAGCGCCACGCTGTCAGAGGGCCAGTACTGAGAGAGTGCTGCCCTGTCAGAGGGTCAGTACTGAGAGAGTGCTGCCCTGTCAGAGGGTCGGTACTGAGGGAGTGCCGCACTGTCAGAGGGTCAGTACTGAGGGAGTGCTGCACTGTCAGATGGTCAGTACTGAGGGAGTGCTGCACTGTCAGATGGTCAGTACTGAGGGAGTGCTGCACTGTCAGAGGGTCAGTACTGAGGGAGTGCTGCACTGTCAGAGGGTCAGTACTGAGGGAGTGCTGCACTGTCAGAGGGTCAGTACTGAGGCAATGCTGCGCTGTCAGAGGGTCAGTACTGAGGGAGTGCTGCACTGTCAGGGTGTCAGTACTGAGAGAGTGCTGTACTGTCAGAGGGTCAGTACTGAGGGTGTGCTGCACTGTCAGAGGGTCAGTCCTGAGGGAGTGCTGCACTGTCAGAGGGTCAGTACTGAGGGAGTGCCGCACTGTTAGAGGGTCAGTACTGAGGGAGTGCTGCACTCTCAGTGGGTCAGTACTGAGGGAATGCTGCACTGTTAGAGTGTCAGTACTGAGTGAGTGCTGCATTGTCAGAGGGTCAGTACTGAGGGAGTGCTGCACTGTCAGAGGGTCAGTACTGAGGGAGTGCTGCACTGTCAGAGTTCGGTTCTGAGGGAGTGCAGCACTGTCAGAGGGTCAATACTGAGGGAGTGCTGCACTGTCAGAGAGTCAGTACTGAGGGAGTGCAGCACTGTCAGAGGGTCAGTACTGAGGAAGTGCTGCACTGTCAAAGAGTCAGTACTGAGGGAGTGCTGCACTGTCAGAGAGTCAGTACTGGGGGACTGCTGCACTGTCAGAGAGTCAGTATTGAGGGAGTGCTGCACTGTCAGCGGGTCAGTACTGAGGGAATGCTGCACTGTCAGAGGGTCAGTACTGAGGCAGTGCTGCACTGTCAGAGAGTCAGTACTGAGGGAGTGCCGCACTGTCAGAGAGTCAGTACTGAGGGAGTACAGCACTGTCAGAGGGTCAGCACTGAGGGAGTGCTGCACTGTACGAGGGTCAGTACTGAGGGAGTGCAGCATTGTCAGAGGGTCAGTACTGAGGGAGTGCTGCACTGTCAAAGAGTCAGTACTGAGGGAGTGCTTCACTGTCAGAGGGTCAGTAATGAGGGAGTGCTGCACTGTCAGAGAGTCAGTACTGAGGGAGTGCCGCACTGTCAGAGAGTCAGTACTGAGGGAGTACAGCACTGTCAGAGGGTCAGTACTGAGGGAGTGCTGCACTGTACGAGGGTCAGTACTGAGGGAGTGCAGCATTGTCAGGGAGTCAATACTGAGGGAGTATTGGACTGACAGAGGGTCAGTACTGAGACGTGTTTCACTGACAGTAAGTCACGGCTGCGGGAGTGCTGCTCTGTCAGAGGGTCAGTACTGAGGGAGTGCCGCACTGTCAGAGGGTCAGTACTGAGGGAGTGCTGCACTGTCAGAGGGTCAGTACTGAGGGAGTGCTGCACTGTCAGGGGGTCAGTACTGAGGGAGCGCTACGCTGTCAGAGGGTCAGTACTGAGGGAGTGCTGCCCTGTCAGAGGGTCAGTACTGAGAGAGTGCTGCCCTGTCAGATGGTCGGTACTGAGGGAGTGCCGCACTGTCAGAGGGTCAGTACTGAGGGAGTGCTGCACTGTCAGAGGGTCAGTACTGAGGGAGTGCTGCACTGTCAGAGGGTCAGTACTGAGGGAGTGCTGCACTGTCAGAGGGTCAGTACTGAGGCAATGCTGCGCTGTCAGAGGGTCAGTACTGAGGGAGTGCTGCACTGTCAGGGTGTCAGTACTGAGGGAGTGCTGTACTGTCAGAGGGTCAGTACTGAGGGTGTGCTGCACTGTCAGAGGGTCAGTACTGAGGGAGTGCCGCACTGTTAGAGGGTCAGTACTGAGGGAGTGCTGCACTCTCAGTGGGTCAGTACTGAGGGAATGCTGCACTGTTAGAGTGTCAGTACTGAGTGAGTGCTGCATTGTCAGAGGGTCAGTACTGAGGGAGTGCTGCACTGTCAGAGGGTCCGTACTGAGGGAGTGCAGCACTATCAGAGAGTCAATACTGAGGGAGTGCCGCACTGTCAGAGAGTCAGTACTGAGGCAGTGCTGCACTGTCAGAGTCAGTACTGAGGGAGTACAGCACTGTCATAAGGTCAGTACTGAGGGAGTGCTGCACTGTCAGAGGGTCAGTACTAAGGGTGTGCTGCACTGTCGGAGAGTCAGGACTCAGGGAGTGCTGCACTGTCAGAGAGTCAGTACTGAGGGAGTGCTGCACTGTCAGAGAGTCAGTACTGAGGGAGTTCTGCACTGTCAGAGGGTCAGTACTGAGGGAGTGCTGCCCTGTCGGAGAATCAGTACTGAGGGAGTGCTGCACTGTCAGAGGGTCAGTACTGAGGGAGTGCTGCACTGTCAGAGGGTCAGTCCTGAGGGTGTTCTGCACTGTCGGAGAGTCAGTACTGAGGGAGTGCTGCACTGTCAGAGAGTCAGTACTGAGTGAGTGCTGCACTATCAGGGAGTCAGTACTGAGGGAGCGCTGCTCTTTCAGAGGGTCAGTACTGAGGGAGTGCCGCACTGTCAGAGGGTCAATACTGAGGGAGTATTGGACAGACAGAGGGTCAGTACTGAGACGTGTTTCACTGACAGTAAGTCACGGCTGCGGGAGTGCTGCTCTGTCAGAGGGTCAGTACTGAGGGAGTGCCGCACTGTCAGAGGGTCAGTACTCAGGGAGTGCTGCACTGTCAGAGGGTCAGTACTGAGGGAGTGCTGCACTGTCAGGGGGTCAGTACTGAGGGAGCGCTACGCTGTCAGAGGGCCAGTACTGAGAGAGTGCTGCCCTGTCAGAGGGTCAGTACTGAGAGAGTGCTGCCCTGTCAGAGGGTCGGTACTGAGGGAGTGCCGCACTGTCAGAGGGTCAGTACTGAGGGAGTGCTGCACTGTCAGATGGTCAGTACTGAGGGAGTGCTGCACTGTCAGAGGGTCAGTACTGAGGGAGTGCTGCACTGTCAGAGGGTCAGTACTGAGGGAGTGCTGCACTGTCAGAGGGTCAGTACTGAGGCAATGCTGCGCTGTCAGAGGGTCAGTACTGAGGGAGTGCTGCACTGTCAGAGGGTCAGTACTGAGGGAATGCCGCACTGTTAGAGGGTCAGTACTGAGGGAGTGCTGCACTCTCAGTGGGTCAGTACTGAGGGAATGCTGCACTGTTAGAGTGTCAGTACTGAGTGAGTGCTGCATTGTCAGACGGTCAGTACTGAGGGAGTGCTGCACTGTCAGAGGGTCCGTACTGAGGGAATGCAGCACTATCAGAGAGTCAATACTGAGGGAGTGCCGCACTGTCAGAGAGTCAGTACTGAGCCAGTGCTGCACTGTCAGTGTCAGTACTGAGGGAGTACAGCACTGTCATAAGGTCAGTACTGAGGGAGTGCTGCACTGTCAGTGGGTCAGTACTGAGGGAGTGCTGCACTGTCAGAGGGTCAGTACTAAGGGTGTGCTGCACTGTCGGCGAGTCAGGACTCAGGGAGTGCTGCACTGTCAGAGAGTCAGTACTGAGGGAGTGCTGCACTGTCAGAGTCAGTACTGAGGGAGTTCGGCACTGTCAGAGGGTCAGTACTGAGGGAGTGCTGCCCTGTCGGAGAATCAGTACTGAGGGAGTGCTGCACTGTCAGAGGGTCAGTACTGAGGGAGTGCTGCACTATCAGAGAGTCAGTACTGAGGGAGTGCTGCAGTGTCAGAGGGTCAGTACTGAGGGAGTGCTGCACTGTCGTAGAGTCAGTACTGAGGGAGTTCTGCACTGTCGGAAAGTCAGTACTGAGGGAGTGCTGCACTGTCAGAGAGTCAGTACTGAGGGAGAGCTGCACTTTCAGAGAGTCAGTACTGAGGGAGTGCCTCACTCTCAGAGGGTCAGTACTGCGAGATGCTGTACTGTCAGAGGGTCAGTACTGAAGGAGTGCTGCACTGCCAGAGGGGCAGTACTGAGGGAGTGCTTCACTGTCAGAGGATCAGTACTGAGGGAGTGCTGCACTCTCAGAGGGTCAGTACTGAGGGAGTGCTGCACTCTCAGAGGGTCAGTACTGAGGGAGTGCTGCACTGCCAGAGAGTCATTACTGAAGGAGTGCTGTACTGTCAGAGGATCAGTACTGAAGGAGTGCCGCACTGTCAGAAGGTCAGTACTGAGGGAGTGTTGCACTGTCAGAGGGTCTGTACTGAGGGAGTGCCTCACTGTCAGAGGGTCAGTACTGAGGGTGTGCTGCACTGTCAGAGAGTCAGTACTGAGGGAATGCTGCACTGTCAGAGAGTCAGTACTGAGGCAGTGCTGCACTGTCAGAGTGTCAGTACTGAGGGAGTGCTGCACTGTCAGAGGGTCAGTACTGAGGGAGTGCTGCACTGTCAAAGGGTCAGTACTGAGGGAGTGCTGCACTGTCAGAGTCAGTACTGAGGGAGTACAGCACTGTCATAAGGTCAGTACTGAGGGAGTGCTGCACTGTCAGAGGGTCAGTACTAAGGGTGTGCTGCACTGTCGGAGAGTCAGGACTCAGGGAGTGCTGCACTGTCAGAGAGTCAGTACTGAGGGAGTGCTGCACTGTCAGAGAGTCAGTACTGAGGGAGTGCTGCACTGTCAGAGGGTCAGTACTGAGGGAGTGCTGCACTGTCGGAGAATCAGTACTGAGGGAGTGCTGCACTGTCAGAGGGTCAGTCCTGAGGGTGTTCTGCACTGTCGGAGAGTCAGTACTGAGGGAGTGCTGCACTGTCAGAGAGTCAGTACTGAGGGAGTGCTGCACTATCAGAGAGTCAGTACTGAGGGAGTGCTGCAGTGTCAGAGGGTCAGAACTGAGGGAGTGCTGCACTGTCGTAGTGTCAGTACTGAGGGAGTTCTGCACTGTCGGAGAGTCAGTACTGAGGGAGTGCTGCACTGTCAGAGAGTCAGTACTGAGGGAGTGCTGCACTGCCAGAGAGTCAGTACTGAGGGAGTGCCTCACTGTCAGAGGGTCAGTACTGCGAGATGCAGTACTGTCAGAGGGTCAGTACTGAAGGAGTGCTGCACTGTCAGAGGGTCAGTACTGAGGGAGTGCTTCACTGTCAGAGGACCAGTACTGAGGGAGTGCTGCACTCTCAGAGGGTCAGTACTGAGGGGGTGCTTCACTGTCAGAGGGTCAGTACTGAGGGAGTGCTGCACTGTCAGAGAGTCATTACTGAGGGAGTGCTGTACTGTCAGAGGATCAGTACTGAAGGTGTTCCGCACTGTCAGAAGGTCAGTACTGAGGGAGTGTTGCACTGTCAGAGGATCTGTACTGAGGGAGTGCCTCACTGTCAGAGGGTCAGTACTGAGGGAGTGCTGCACTGTCAGAGAGTCAGTACTGAGGGAGTGCCTCACTGTCAGAGGGTCAGTACTGAGGGAGTGCTGCACTGTCAGAGAGTCATTACTGAGGGAATGCTGCACTGTCAGAGAGTCAGTACTGAGGGAATGCTGCACTGTCAGAGGGTCAGTACTGAGGGAGTGCTGCACTGTCAGAGGGTCAGTACTGAGGGAGTGCTGCACTGTCAGAGGGTCAGTACTGAGGGAGTGCCGCACTGTCAGAGGGTCAGTACTGAGGGAGTGCTGCACTGTCAGAGAGTCTATCGAATAGGAGTGAGATTGGGCTAATATTGCAAAGCTATTGATCAAGGTTGCACCCGACATCCAATGAAATACGTGATTGGTATTTGAGGTGGCTTTGAGACGATAACATTATGTGAAAGCTTTTGTTTGAACAGATTGGCTGATTTGCCTAATTTTGTACTTGAGTTGGGCAAACTCCCACTATTCTAAACATAGCAGAACTGGATTCCCATAACGCCTTCGGTATAATCATAACCAAAAACACTCATAATCAAATGGACTTGAATTGAATGCAGTACTGTGCGTTTTGATTACAGTACTTCCAGTTACCTAGCAGAGCCACAGGGGAATGTGTCTGCCTTGTATCTAACATAAAGGTTGAATGATTCCCAGCAACAAATCCGATTTGCTCCCTCAGCTACTGAGGCCACACTTTGTCATTTAGCTCTCAGTGCGGATCAATGCTCGCACTCAACTCCACTTGGGGTTTCCTGACATGTTAAAGAGATAGCAATGAATATACTGGGAAATGCAGCCGATTCTTTCAAATAAATAGCACTTTGTGCATTATAACCTGCTTAATCAATCTGCAGATTTCAGTAAGAAGTCATACAACACCATGTTAAAGGCCAACAGGTTTGTTTCAAACACGAGCTTTCGGAGCACCTCCTTCTGAGGAAGGTTTTGATGTCCTGGGAGTGTTTGATGGTGACAGTGTAGAGGGAGCTCTACTCTGTATCTAACCCCGTGCTGTACCTGTCCTGGGAGTGTTTGATGGGGACAGTGTAGAGTGAGCTTTACTCCGTATCTAACCCCGTGCTGTACCTGTCCTGGGAGTGTTTGATGGGGACAGTGTAGAGGGAGCTTTACTCTGTATCTAACCCCGTGCTGTACCTGTCCTGGGAATGTTTGATGGGGACAGTGTAGAGGGAGCTTTACTCTGTCTCTAACCCCGTGCTGTACCTGTCCTGGGAGTGTTTGATGCGGACAGTGTAGAGGGAGCTTTACTCTGTATCTAACGCCGTGCTGTACCTGTCCTGGGAGTGTTTGATGTGGACAGTGTAGAGGGAGCTTTATTCTGTATCTAACCCGTGCTGTACCTGTCCTGGGAGTGTTTGATGGGGATAATGTGGAGCAATGTTTTTCCTGGACCCCAATCCTGCCATCCGGCTGACCTTCGTGACCAACACCATGTTCACTTAGTTACTTCTAATGTGAAAGGGAGTCTACTTGGTCCTCACAATCTTCTTGAATCAGGTTCAGAAGAGGAGAGGGCAATGCACATATCAGGTGCCAACTTCAGCCAGTTCCTTTGTATCATCTTCACCTTTATGAAAACAGAATATCCAACCCCACAGGTTGTCTTGAAGGGCAATAACAGCAAGATTCGTGTTTTAGTCAGCGCTGGATACTCCTGGGAGAAGCTACACAAGAATGTTGACAGCCTCATGTTATATTTTTAGTGTGGTATCACAGGTCAGTTACAGCAGTGTCGTCTTTTAATTTGCAGTCAATTCTAAGTTAATAACTGACCCTGGGGTCTCAGCCTCAAAGTGAATTTTTCACCCATCACTTCTCTTTAAAAATCTGAGATTTTGTCTCTCATTTACCAGCATTTCCCTGCATATTACACACATGACTTTGCATCCTTATTTGCATTGGCACAATTGACAAAACCATACCTCATGACATCATCTTGATACTGCTTTGTTCCTGAGTTAATTTTCCTCTTTGTAGGATGGCACGCTAGCACAGTGGTTAGCACTGTTGCTTCACAGCACAAGTGTCACAGATTCGATTCCTGGCTTCGGTCACTGTCTTTGCGGAGTCTGCATGTTCTCCCCGTGTCTGCGTGGGTTTCCTCCGGGTGCTCCGGTTTCCTCCCACAAATTCCAAATGACGTGCTTGTTTGGTAATTTGGACATCCTGAATTCTCCCTGAGTGTATCCGAACAGGCACCGGAATGTGGTGACTAGGAGCTGTTCACAGTAACTTAATTGCAGTGTTAATGTAAGCCTACTTGTGACACTAAAGGTTATTATTATGTTAACCACAGGCCCTGGAGCTTTGTACTCAGCCAACAGTAGCACTGCTCTGTCCTGCCCTGGACTCTCCTGTGAAGCTCTCTCCAGCAAATTCTGTGGTGCGATCCTGTCCAATTGGTACACTGCCTACTTGAGTCTATGGCCATCTCTTACTTTTAGGAAAATGATCCATCGCCAATAAAGCACCAAGGAACAGGTAGAGACGGATGGGGAAGGAGGGGGCCACCATGGAGAGTGGATGGTGGAATTGGGAATGGCTGGAATGGACAACAGGGGGTCAGGAGCAAGGCCACAAAGAACAAGACCCCAAAGGAACACCTAAAGCATGGGAGAGGGAGGGGTGAAGGGGGGGAGGAGAGAGGGGTGGGCCAATCAGGAATGCACCTTCTCCTCTTTGGGGAGAAAGAATGCAAAAGGAGAAAATGGTGCAAAGACTAAAGCAGAGTCCCTTTTCGATCTGTGTATAACGAATCATAGTTTCAGTGAGGGTCCTTGGAGCAAAGGCTATTGGTCAGTCATTCTGGATGCAGACTGCACCAAGTCTGTGCGGGGGGAATGTCTGCTGATATAAATACGTGAGCTCGAACGTTAAAGTATTATAACACCAGCATGTTTGAGTCTGTTGAAGATGGCTGTGTGGTCCTCCTGACAAGTGGAGCTGACAAAGAGGTCGCTGTAACAAGGCATAAACTTTGAAAGATAATTTATAATGCCAAGGAACCACAGTAACCATGCTTGTCCATAGGGATGGCCATCTGTATACCCGTTGTCTTGTCTGGGCCTGGCTTCTCATCAGAAGTGGCCCACATAAGGAACCTGATTGACCCTGAATCTGCATTGAGCAGGAATAAGCTTTAGCTGGGTGGTCCTGATTCTGTCAAGGATGAGACGAAAACACGCATCAGGTTTTTGTGGTGTACGACCTCAGACCAGGATGCCATCAACAATAATTTTGCAGGGGTGGCCTGCAAAGAGTTGCTCCACGCACTGTTGGAAGACCTTTCTGACAGGGCATATTCCATGGGGCATACAAAGAAACAATTTGGGCAGCACGGTACCACACATGGATAGCACTAAGGCTTCACAGTGCCAGGGTCCCAGGTTCGATTCCCCGCTGGGTCACTGTCTGTGCGGAGTCTGCACATCCTCCCGGTGTGTGCGTGGGTTTCCTCCAGGTGCTCTGGTTTCCTTCCACAGTCCAAAGACGTGCAGGTTAGGTGGATTGGCCATGATAAATTGCCTCTAGTGACCAAAAAGATTAGGAGGGGTTATTGAGTTATGGGGATAGGGTGGAAGTGAGGGCTTAAGTGGGTTGGTGCAGACTTGTTGGGCCGAATGGCCATCTTCTGCACTGTATGTTCTATGATATTAGCCTAGCGGACACTGGAATGTTGTAAATTTCAAAGGTTCTTCATCTAGTGGGATCTACCAGAATTTGCACTTTGTGTCCTGGATGTTGAAATCCTGGTGTTGGGCATGGTCTGCTATCACCTGTTCCACTGTCTTCAGAGGGTGATGATGTCTGAACAGTGTCTTGTCTAAGTGAATTGGATCAATGCATTGGACCATCTTCCTTGACTGCAGCTACCATTGCTGAAACCCATTCTGTGGCCTTCTATGTTGCTGCCCGACGACCTCACAGTGGCCTTTTGTCCTGGTCGACTGTACAAAACTTGAAGCTTTCCAGTGTGCAATGGAGAGTGGTCACACCTTCCGTGCTGATGGTTTGTCTACAATAGGCCAGGAAGTCCCAACCTGGCTGTTAGGGTCAAATGTTGCATCGGGCCGAGTTCCCGTAGCATTTGGCTGGGCAATACATTTCACTTTGCTGCAGTGTTTATCTTTACCTTCAGGTTTGCATTGTTGCAAATCATGTTCAAGGTGGTGAAGGTCTCATCCTTTCCTGTGACAGTGTCAACACTCTCACAGTGGAGTGTTGTTGGAGGCTCAGCGGTTTGGTTGCTCTGACTGAACTCCAGTTCATTCACTTTTCTAACGCTCCTAACCTGGGAGGACTGACCGACTGCAATGTGGCACTTGTCAAAGGAAAGCTGCTGTGATTTTGATCTGCAACATTTTGCGAAGTAATTCCACTTTCCACTTTTATTGCAGCATTTACTCTATCCCAAGCATGGTACTCTGATCTGAGGATGATGGGAACCACAGTTGGGAAAGGGGGTGACCTGTCCCGCAAAAACCTCAGTTTCCCACCTAAACGCCTTGCTGCTTTTTTCAGGCTGCCAGGCTACAATTGAGCCAGGGTCCCTGGCTCTTTGAGGTAGCAGTGCTAACCACTGTGTCATCGCGCCACCACCTTGTCATCACGTAACCACTCAGACTACAATCATTTACCCATTGAATAATCGGCATCACTCATTCAAACAACATTGCCATTACCAATGGCTCAACCAAAAGGGTGAATTTGAGGGGGGTTTCAGAAGGTGTGGATTTGCTCTGGATAACCCACGCTACACCAGATGCTTAACCCTGACATTCAGTGAGGAGGGAAAAGAAACGAGAAGCAACACTGACATTTCCCACCTCGATGATCACAGCCCTAATCATTAAAGAGTTTGGCTGGCATGTCGTGCCTGCTTATTGAATTGTAAATCTGAGCCGGAACAATACACAAAGTGTGATGTTAACAGCTGTCATACGAATGACGATCCCTCGGAGGAACAGCCAGTATGCCTGATCTTAGCAGTCTGAGTATAAACTATGCAGGTGATAACATTTTATATCTCGCTCGTGCTCTGGGAATAGAATATAGTGAAGCGAAATCTAATACAGATGAAAGTTTATCAACATCACACAGAGAATAAACGACCTGTGGGAGTATAACAGGCTTGAGTACTTGCAAGCATCTTCTCTTTTTAAAAAAAAATATGTACAGCTTTTTATGATGTTTACCTTTTGGAGATTTCCCCCTGGAGTTGAATTCATATTTTTTTATGACTTTCGGTGGTCATTGTCATTCAACTGCTGGAGTTTCTACGCTGATGAACATCGTAAGACAGGAAGAGCTTTGTAATATTGTCGATAATACCCTTCTGAATATATTATGTAATCATGCACTGTGCGTTACAGGGGTGATGTACCATCAATTGAACGCGAGACGAGTTGCTGGACAAAAGTATGGCTTTAATCAGCTAGATGTTAGCCCTGCGGTCGATTACAGTATAAGGACGACCGCCGGGAGTACTGGGTATTTATACCCCGCCCTGGAGGCGGGGTTAACTCAGCCTCTCGACCAATCGGGGAGCCGTCACATGACTGGTCTCAACCAACCGGTCGAGAGGCACATGACCGACCAGGGCCAATGTTAAGCCGGTGTTCTGCACCAATGGCAGGCAGCTATGCTAATCATACCACCACAAGGGGTATAACAATTCTATGCCATTCTACACCCTACTTTGTGTCTGATGTTCTGCTGACCCTGCTCTCCAGCTTAATAAGGTCAGAAGTGGGGATGTTCACTTGCACAGTGTTCAACTTCATCCACAATTCTTTAGATACTAAAGCAGTGGCCGCTTCAGTGATACATAACACTGGTGAGACCACATCTGGAGTACTGTGGACAGTATTGGTCTCCTCATTTGAGGAAAGGTGTAAGTGCAACAGATCCGAGAAGGTTTACTCGCCTAATACCTGAAATGGTCGAGTTGTCTTATGAGGAAATGTTGGACAGGCTGGGTTTGTATCCGTTGGGGTTTGGATGAGTAAGGGGCGACTTGATTGAAACAGAGAAGAAGATCCTGAGGGATTTTGACAGGGTGGATGTGGAAAGGATCCACTTGTGGGAGAAGCTGAAACTGTGGGTCATGATTTAAAGATAACGATTCACCCATTTCGGACATTGCTGAGGGTAAGCTTTTCCTCTCAAAGGATCGTGAGAACTTTCTTCCTCAAAAGTCAGGAGAAGAAGAACCTATGAATATTTTTTAAGGGAGAGCTGGATAGATTCTTGCTGAGAGAGGCGGGGTGAAAGGTTATCCAGGGTAGTCGGTAATGTCGAGCTGAATGTCAATCAAATCAGCCATGAACGTATTGAATGGAAGAGCAGGCTGGAAGGGCCGGATGGCCTATTCCTGCTCTTAATTCATAAATTCCAATGTCACCACATACACTGTGACCTGGACAACATTCTGGTTTGGGTTAATAAGTGGCAAGTATCATTCTTTCCACACAAGGGTCAAGCAATGATCAGCTCAAATAAGAGAGAGTCTAACAAATTTGCCTTGATATTTGACAGCATTACGACCATCAAAATCCTGCCATCAACATCTAAGGACTTTCCATTGACAAGACCATCCGCCAACCATATGAATACTGTAGCTGAAGGAGGAGGTCAGAGGCTGGGAGTTCTGCGACGAGTAACTGACCTCCTGCTCCCCAAAGCCTGTCCTTAAGGCACAAGTCAGGAGTGTGATGGGATGCTCTCCACTTGCCTGGACGAGTGCAGCTCCAACAATACTCAAGGTGCTCGACAACATCCAGGACAAAGCAGCTCATGGGATCAGCATCCCATCCACTACCTTAACCACTCTCTCCTTCCATGGCAGCCGTGTGCACCATCTATAAAATGCAATTTTGCAGCTTCCCAAGGCCCCTTGGACAGCACCTTTCAAACCAACGGCCTCTACCATCTAGAAGGGCAAGTGCAGCACACATGGGAACACCACCACCTGCACATTCCCCTCCAAAGCACACACCATCCTGACGTGGAACTATATTGCTGTTCCTTCACTGTAACTGGAACAAAATCCTGGCATTCCTTCCCTAATGGTATTGTGGGAGCATCATTCAGGCTGCAGTGGTTCACAAGGCTGGCTAACCAGGATCTTCTCCAGGAAGCTGCAGGCAGAATTGGGGAATCATACAGTATAGAGGTAATTCAGCCCATCCTGCCTATTCTGGCCCATTGAAAGAACTTTGACCCACTTCCCTGCTCTTTCCCAAGATCCCTGTAACCGTTTCCCCCTCAAAGAATGTGTACATTCCCTTCTGTTTGTGTGGACCGGTAGTAAACGGTGCCCTGGCCCTGGCGAGGTCTCCCTGGCACGGCTGGTGAGGCCGGGCACCAGGTGAATCCAGCGTTTGCTTATTTAAATGACCCTCGTGAATCGTTTAAATATATGCACCTGGATCTTGCCCAGTGAGAGCATCCACCCCTCCATCAAACCCCAGCACCTGTATTGTCCTCTTTAGCCAGGAGCCTTGCCCACACGTGCCACCAGCTAGAGACCCCCCTGAAGAACTTACCTCCCAGTGTCTCACCATGTCCTTTCTGTGTCCCCTCAACCCATAATAGGTGAGAGTGCCAGAAAACTGGAGCTGGGACGAATGGTATGAGCTCACGAAGCTTTGACTTACACAGAGGTACGAGGCAGGGGTGCCCGCTGTCACCGCTGCTGTTTGCGTTGGCTATAGAGCCATTGGCAATGGCTTTCAGGGGGTCGGCAGAGTGGCAGGGGATAATGAGGGGACAGGGGGAGCATTGGCTGTCGCTGTATGCCAATGACCTCTTGCTGTATGTTTCGATCCATTGGAGAGTATGGGAAGGATTATTGGCCTGTTGGGGAAGTTTGGGGGATTCTTGGGGTACAAGCTGAATGTAGGGAAAAGCGAGGTATTCCCGGTGAATGAGCTGGCACAGCGGGTTTATTTAGGGGGGTGCCATTTACGGCAGGGAGGGATAGGTTTAGCTGTTTGGGGATTCAGGTAGCGAGGGAATGGATGGGGCTCCACAAGTGGAACTTAACAAAGCTGATGGAGGAGGCCAGGAAAGATCTTTAGAGGTGGGATACACTGCATTTAACTTGGCGGGGAGGGTCAAAGTGGTGAAAATGAATATTCTGCCGAGGTTCTTTTGTTCATCTTTCAGGCTCTCCCGCTCTTTATACTAAAGGCCTTTTTTTTCGGAAAGTGGACACGATCATCTCGGACTTTGTATGGGCGGGGAAGGTGCCGAGGGTGGGGACCGATCCTGCTACAGAGGCAGAGGCAGCAGAGGGGGTTGACGTTGCCAAACTTGCTTCATTATTACTGGGCGGCGAATGTGGACAAGGTGCGGCAGTGGTGGGATGGAGAAGGGGTAGAGTGGGTTAGGATGGAGGAGGAATCTTACAAGGGATCTAGTTTGAGGGCTATGGTGACAGCAGCATTGCCAATGGCTCCGAGTAGGTATTCAGGGAGCCCCGTGGTGCAGTCCACGGTGAAGATATGGAATCAGCTGAGGACGCATTTTAGGGTGGAAGGGATGTCGGGGCTAACGCCGCTGTGCGAGAATCATGGGTTTGAGCCGGGGTGGGGGGGGGGGGGGGGGGGGGGGTGGAGAGTGTATATAGGAGGTGGAGGGAAATGGGGTTGGTCAAGGTGAGGGATTTGTATTTGGAGGAAGGATTCGCCAGTCTGGAGGAGCTCAGGGAGAGGGTAGAGCTGCCGAAGGGGAGTGAGTTCAGATATCTACGGGTTAGGGACTTTGCACAAAAGATCTAGAGAGGTTCCCTAGGTTGCCGGGATGCACCCTTCTCGAGTGACTGCTGCTTCTGGATGTGGAAGGGGAGGGAAGAATTGGGGATACATATAAGTGGCTGGGGGAGCAGGGAGGTGAGCGGGCGGTGAAGATCAAGGAGAAATGGGAAGCGGAGTTGGGAATGGAGATCAATTGGGGAGTATGGAGTGCGGCACTGTGAAGGATAAACGGGACCCCCTCTTGTGCAAGGATGAGCCTGATACAGGTTAAGGTGGTGCACAGAGTGCATCTGACATGGGCGAGAATGAGTGGGTTCTTCCAGGGGGCAGCAGATGAGTGTGAGAGGTGTGGGCGGGGGCCAGCGAATCATGTGCACATGTTTTGGGGTTGTGAAAAATTGGGAAGATTTTGGGTGGGAGTGTTCGCAGCCCTAGCCAGGATAGTGGAGGAGGGAGTGGACTCAGACCCTTTGGCAGGGATATTTGGCGTTTCAGAGAAGCCGGAGCTCATGGAGAGGAGTAAGGCCGATGTCGTGGCCTTCGTTTCTCTGATTGCACGGCGTCGCATTTTGCCGGAGTGGTGGTCGGCGTCGCCACCGGGGGGTAGCAGCATAGTTGGGTGACCTGTCTGACTTCCTGTGGTGAGAGAAGATAAAGTATGAGTTAAGGGGCTCAGCAGGGGAGTTTGAGGGAAGGTGGGGGATGTTTGTGACCGTGTTTGAGGGACTGTTTGTCGCAGGGTGGGGGGAGGGGGGGGGGGGTGATGAGGAGGGGGAGGGGTGAAAAGGGAGAAAAATCTGTACAAACTGTATAGCAGATTGTTGGGAAGTATGTTTCCCGGGGTGTTTATTTGCTGTAACCTACTTTGATACAAGTTTGTAATAAAATGCGTTTTTAAAAAAAGAGAACTGGAGCTGTTGTTTCTGACCTGTGAGTACAGACACCCGCAGGGCAGAGGGCGATGGAGCTTGCGGGCGTGGCTGAAGAAAGGGCAATCTCGGAAGTGGAGGTCGGTATGTGGCAACCAAGTGAGAGCCCAAGGCAAAGTTGATGTCAGTCTAGCAAGTGAGTCACTCCTCTCCCACAGACGAGTCCATCCGAAGGTCTCACCAGGTCTCTTGTCTTTTGTCTTGCAGGATCACTTACAGATGAGGCCGGGCCACCCGGGGTCACTGTGTCCCCATCCACATACCTCGGAGCACCAGCCTGGGGATGGTACAAACATCTTGTTACTGCTGTCACCTGCGCCCTCCACCATCAAAGAGATCATCACCTTGACAAAGCCTGGTACCCAAGCCAACACTGTACAGGTGGCATCCGCAATGGAAGGACTATGGCAAGAGGTCAGGGTTAAGACATCCAAGGCTTGGGGCACACTATGTGGCCAATGGCTGAGACTCAGGACAGGGGAGCCCAGTCACAGACAGGCACGCCCCGGGCCCACATGGACATTGCTGCATGCTGCAGAACCTGGTCCGGGAGGTGATTAGGCTGTCCATGTGTGGCGGCCCTTGAGCACATGCTGGGCGGTCTGCCCTGCCAGCCCACGCCAAGCCCGGTTCTTCCTGGACTTCCTCCTCATCAGATGAGGCCTGTCGTTCTTCCTCCTCCTCCGGCATGTCACCCTATGCTGCCTGATGTTGTGCAGGATGCAGCAGGCCAGCACAATGTTCAACACCCTCCTGGGACTGTACTGGAGAGCCCCATCCGAGCGGTCCAGGCATTGGAAGTGCATCTTAAGGATGCCGATGCTCCACTCAATGACCCTCCTGCTGCTGCATGGGCGTTGTTATAACAGGTCTCCACCTCAGCCTGGGGCCTCCACACAGATGTCGTTAGCTATGACCTCAACGAGTAACCATGTCACTCAAAAGCCAACCCCTCACCTGAGGGAGCGCTTTGAAGCTGCCGGGAACCTCAGGGTGCGACAGAATGTAAGCATTGTGCAAATTGCCTGGGTAGCGGGTGAAAATGTGCATGATGAGCAGCTGGTGATCACACACCTATTGCAGCTTCAGGGAGTGGAACCCCTTCCTATTGATGAAGGGCACCCCCCGATGAACCAGTGCTTATAGGAGGACATGTGTGGCATTGATTACGCCCTGGAGCTGGGTCATGCCAGCGATGGCAGCGCATCCTGCTACACGGTCATCCTGGTTTGCCTGGTCCAGACTGAGAACCAGGATGAGCTCCGGTGGATTGGCCATGGTAAATTGCCCCTTAATTGGAAAACAAATAAGGAAGTTCACTCCCACCTTCCTGAGGTCAATTCTGGATGGGCATAAATCTTGGTCTAGCCTGTGACATTCACATGCCACAAATGAATTTTTTTTTAAAAACAGTAAACCATGGGCCAACACATGGCATTCCACAGTTACCAACATGATACCTGAAGAGAGAGAGGTTTGAAGGGCTTTAAAAGTAAAAACAGCTTGGATGAGATTTTCCAGCCTTTCCCACCGGTGGAATCTCCGGTCCTGCCGATGGTGACCCCACAGGGCAGGTCCCCAGCAACGGAGGGCGCAGGACCCACTAAACCCTGGAAACATCAGCAGGACCCTGTAAACATCAGTAAGGTGCCGGCTCCAGCTAATGGCCGGATGCCTCTGCCGCTGAAGATATGCCCGGGGGAAAGATAGAGACTCTTGCCCCTGGTCAATATCTGCTCAATCAAACCTTTCCATAATTTTAATGACCTCCATTGACCTCTCCCTGTTTATTGGGCCACATGTCAGTCTTCTCTCTCAGAGAAAGGAGAGCCAGTTTGTTTAGTCTTTACTGATTAGAGTCTCTTTGTTCTGCTATCATCATAATAAATATTCTTCGCACCTTCCCTAGTGTGGCGCTAACAATTGAACTCAAAGACGAGACATGTACAATCGAGGCTTTATTGCTGTGCGATGCTATTCCTCCGGCTGCAACTGTAGACAAGGGTCTGAGTGACTCACACGCAGATTTATACACAAGCTCCCTGTGGGCGGAGCTAGCCGGCAGGGGCTTACCGGAAGAACCTGTATTACAGGTACAGGCATACATCCCCCTACTGCAAGTACACATAACTACAGTGGTTATATCACCACACCTACTCCATCTATGTTTTTTGTAATATGGAGACCAGATTGTGCTCACTGATCCAATGTGATCAAACCAAGGTTCTATATAAGTTTATGACAATTTCTCCGTGTTCTACTTCTTTAACAATTAACCTCAATGTTGTTTTTCATTACCCGATCTTACTCGGATTGTGTTAATTAATTTCAGCCGCTCCAAATGCCAGCAATTTGTAAGTGACTTAATAAATTAACTTCTGTTCGTACAAGATTGAACAATGAAGTTAAAAACAGGATTCTTCCGATAGTCAATGTTCGAAACGTTATTAAAGGGAAAGGGTATACTTAACTACTCAGGACAGTGACTTCTCCAGCTTTCGCCAGTTACGTGGTCTGTTGAACTGTATTTCACCCTCTCAAGACTCCATCTCGGACACAGTCCCACTTGATTGATTGACTGATTGATATTTATTGTCACATGTGTCGAAGTACAGTGAAAGGTATTTTCCTGTGGCCAAGGGAATGTACACAGTACGTACCTAGTAGACAAAAGAATAATCAACAAAGTACATTGATAAATAGTGATTGGCTACAGTGCGAAACAAGGGCCAAACAAGAGCAGCATAGGGTGCCGTGAATAGTGTTCTTACAGGAAACAGATCAGTCCGAGGGGGAGTCGTTGAGGAGTCTTGTAGCTGTGGGGAAAAGCTGTTCCTATGTCTAGATGTGCGGGTCTTCAGTTTTCTGTGTCGTCTGCCTGATGGAAGGGTCTGGAAGAAGGCAATGCCTGGGTGGGAGGGGTCTCTGACAATGCTGTCTGCCTTCCTGAGTTAGCAGGAGGTGTAGACAGAATCAATGTGGGGGTGGCAAGCTTGTGTGATGCGTTGGGCTGATTTCACCACACTCTGTAGTTTCTTGCGATCTTGGGCCAAGCAGTTGCCATACCAGGCTGTGATGCAGCTGGATAGGATGCTCTCTGTGGCACATCTGTAGAAGTTTGTGAGAGTCGATGCAGACATTCCAAATTTCTTTAGCTTCCATAGGAAGTAGAGACGTTGTTGGGCTTTCTTGACTGTTGCATCAACGTGAGTTGACCAGGACAGACTGTTGGTGATGGTGACCCCCAGGAACCTAGAGTTATTGACCATCTCCAATTCGGAGCCATTGATGGAGACGGGAATGTGTGTCGTGCTGCGCGTCCTGAAGCTGATGATCAGTTCCTTGGTCTTTCCAACATTTAGAAATTGTTTTCGGTACACAATGCAACCAAGTGATCTATCTTCTTTCTGGAGTCTGATTCATCGTTGTTTGAGGTACGACCCACTACAGTCATATCATCCGCAAATTTATAAATCGAATTGGAGTTAAATCTTGCCACATAGTCATGTGTGTATAGGGAGTACAGTAGAGGACTGAGCACACATCCTTGCGGGGCTCCGGTGTTGAGGACTATTGTGGAGGAGGTGCTGTTGCCGATCCTGACAGATTGCGGTTTGTTGGTGAGGAAGGCAAGGATCCAGCTGCACAGGGAGGGGTCAAGTCCAAGATTGCGGAGTTTGGTTATAAGTCTCGTCGTGATAATGGTGTTGAAGGCAGAGCTGTAGTCTTTGAACAGCAGTCTGACATAGGTGCCCTTGTTGTCGAGATGTTTGAGTGTTGAATGTAGGGCCAGAGAGATAGCATCTGCTGTGGATCAGTTGCGGTGATAGGCAAACTGCAGTGGATCGAGACCGTCTGGGAGGCTGGCAGTGATCCATCTCATGACCAGCCACTCGAAGCATTTCATGATAACAGACATTAGGGTGACCGGTCGGTAGTCGTTGAGGCAGGCTTACTTGTTCTTCTGTGGTACTGGTATTATGGTAGTCTTCAAGGAGGTGGGGACCTCAGAGCAGAGGAGTGAGGTGTTGAAGATATCTGTGAATACACTCACGAGCTGGTCAGCGCAGGCTCTGATTGCTCGCCTAGGGACTCCGTTGGGGCCTGTCGCTTTCTGCGGGTTCACTTTCAAGAAGGCAGCTCTTACCTCTGAGGCTGTAATAGTGAGTATGGGTGTGTCCAGGGCAGTTGGGGCGGGTGGCACTGATGTATTGGCTGCCTGCTCAAAGCGGGCATAGAACGAGTTCAGTTCATCGGGGAGGGATGCTCCAGGCCCAGAGATTCCGCCTGGCCCTGCTTTGTAGCCTGCGATCTCATGTAAGCCCTGCCATAGGCATTGTGGGTTTGTGTCATTGGCCTGGGACTCTAGTTTGATCTGGCAGTGTCTATTGGCAAGGAGATTGACACATGTTTCTTGCCCCTGTTGTCTTCAGTATGTGGCGAGCCACCAAACAACGCGAGCCATGGTTTCTAACCCTGACTAACCAACACCCTACATCAGAGACAGACTTTGCTAATTGAATTTTGCTAATGTAGTTCCAAAGAACAGTCTTTTTGGACTCTAAACGTTAACTCGCTTTCTCTCGCTAATTTGATCATTGACTCTAGCTGTTGCTGGGTTCATTTGATTGGTTCTTAGTCGCAGTGGCCACCTGGTGTCAGTATCTCAGATGAGAATACATAGGCGTCCCTTCATCTGATTTTGAGCAATTTCTCTATTCACCGAGCCAGACTCCACAAGGTTATTTATGTGTCTTTTCCAGGGAACTTTGTCAGTAATCCAAAAGATTCATTGTTAGAAAAGCTTATCTGAAACTGTATTTTCTCACATAAACACAGAAAATTAGAATAATTGAGCAGAGAAAACTTTGAATGAAAACCCAGTCTTTCTGATATGGTAATTGATTCATTAATTATTACTCAATCGTGGATCATTAATTGTACTATTATCTATTTCATGACTGGCTACAATGTTATACAGTAATTTGATTGATACATGTGGTTAACACAGAATAATTTATTTAGTCACATGTTAATATCAAAATGGCTTCCTTGACCTTGTTCGTTATTACAGTGAATACAACATAGAAATTGTCAAGCTAAACTAAAATCTAACCATTCAGGTAAAAGCAAATTACTGCAGATGCTGGAATCTGAAATAAAAATGGAAAATACTGGACAAGCCCAGCAGGTCTGATGGCGTCTGTGGAGAGAGAATGGAGCTAATATTTGGAGTCTGGATGACTCTTGTCAATGTTCAACCACTCAGGACTACCAACAGATATGTGGTGCTGAGGCAGAGCTGAGTGCCATTAGCATAAATGAAATAACTAACACCCGTGCCATGGTCTATGCTGGTTTTTATACTTCACTCAGCCTCCATCTGTCCATATCCATCTCAACCTCTCCTTCTATGCCTTTCTCCACAATGTGTTTAGTTAACTTCTCCTTAAATGCATCCTTGTTACAACAACTTTTGTATTCTCACCGCTCTCTGGATAAAGAAGTTTTTTTATCATAGAATTTACAGTGCAGAAGGAGGCCATTTGGCCCATCCAGTCTGAACCGGCTCTTGGAACGAGCACCCGACCCAAGATCAACACCTCCACCCTATCCCCAAAAGCAAGTAACCCCACTGAACACTAAGGGCAATTTTGGACACTAAGGGCAATTTATCATGGCCAATCCACCTAACCTGCACATCTTTGGACTGTGGGAGGAAACCGGAGCACCCGGAGGAAACCCACACACACGGGGGGAGGATGTGCAGACTCTGCACAGACAGTGACCCAAGCCAGAATCGAACTGGGACCCTGGAGCTGTGAAGCAATTGTGCTATCCACAATGCTACCATGCTGCCCCACGTTATAAGTTATATCGAACTTATTAATGACTATCTTATATTTATAGCTCCTGGTTCTAGACTCCTCCATAAGTAGAAACACCTTCTCTTCTATAATAAAGGCTTCTATAAGATCACTCTTGAGCCATCTCTTTTCTAGGGAAAAGAGGATAGGTTTAGCATAACTTCTTTGCTTTTCTAGTCCTGTTTTGTTGACACTCTTTGTAGCTTTATTAACCTGTATTGCTACATTTAATGATCTGTGAATCTGAACTACTAGATTCCTTTGTCCGTTTACTCTGCTTAGAATCTCGCTTTTCCCAATGTGTATGTGACCTTCTTAATTCTCTGACCAAAGTACTTCATTTCAGCAAAGTTCAGCGACTGGACCCACCTCCCACCCCAAACCCCTCCCACCTCGAAATGCGATTCGGCAGACCACCCCCCCCCCCCCCCCCCCTTAGGAGTTTCTGGGTGTAGCTGCAATGTTCATAAACATCAAGCTACGATTGACAACTTTTGGACCACACCAAAGTGAGTTGAGTGCTTTCTGTTAGTTTCACAGCTGACTACTTCAAAGCCACTCAAGCATGAAGGGGAATGAAACGATGCTGACAACTGTGTGTGTATGGAAGCTGTCAGTCAGAATGAATGAATGGTTTGTGGGATCAAAGTTTAAACCCAGCTCTTTCCAAGAATGTACAGGAGCTGCGTCCTGTGATCGAGACAGCAGATGTATTGCGCAGGTGAGTTTTAAAACAGTGATTCTTTTCACTGCCTCTGTCTGGAATCTTTCTAGCTTCCAGACAGGGGTCACTCTACTGGGGGGCTTCCAGATAGGGGTTTCCCCTTTAGGGGACCTCTGGTGCGGGTCTCTTTAATTAGGGCGTCTCTGGTGGAGGTGGGAAGGTCTTGCATTGACTTTGGAGGCAACTCCCTGAAAGAGTTAACCCCTTGGTCCACCGTGAGATCCATCACATCAGGGCCACACTAGTCAAGACCAGTTGTGATTCTCGCCCACGTGATTCCCGGCCCAGAGAATCTCACTGGCCCTGGACAATATGGTGCCCGCCCCTGTTAATAGGATGCAAACAGGTCTTAATGTCTCATTTGCATCCTCCCGCTGAAACGGGACGCAAACTTCGATCCCGACACCGGTGGGGGACTGGAGCATCTGAGTGGTGCTGATCCTGTTTTCTGCCGACACCAAATTCTCCATCGCTCACCGTCGGTAACAGAGTTCCAGAGCCCTTGACATTCAGTTTCCATTTATCCATCCATTTTGCAAGTTCAGTAGTATCTTGTATTTTGTCAGTTTTCCTCAATATTAACCATATTCCCCAATTTACTATCATGCAGACATCGTGAAATTGTACTTCTGATCACGGAGTTCCCGTTCTTTACATACATGGAGAACGACAGTGTCCCGTTACCAATTCTTCTTAAACACCACTGTCACCTTCCATCAGTCAGAAGGAATATCTCTGGCCTCCCCCTGTTTTCTACCTTGTAGCCAGCTTGCTATTATGCCCGTGTTCCACCGGCTGTGAAGTGCTTTGGGGTGACAGGTGCTGTAGAAATGCAAGCTCTGCCACTTTTTCGAGACACCGCAAATCTTGATACTCAAACAACGGAAAGTTGTTAACGTACAAAACAAAATAACAACAAAGTTAATATGTGCCAGAGGTACTGGAGAGGATATTGATAAATTACAACACACATGAGAATATGAATTAAACCATCTAATTCACAATGATGACCATCAAAGAGGATATCTGGACAGACACTGATTCCTATACTCTGTTTCTAATCAGTTCAGGAAAATTTCAGTTTAGTTTCCTGCGAAGTCCTGATTACATTTCAGCTCATCATGTTTTCCCTTGTCACTCTTCCGTTGACTCTCATTATCCCAATTTTGTCTCTAAATTGCTGGTTGGCACTTGCCAAATTATGATTTCAGAGGTGCAAATAGCCCTCAGTATCTCGGTCAAAGGTTCTATGTCTGTGGATGTACGTCTGAAAACAAATAATGTTAAAGGATAGGAAAAACGAGAGTAGGGAAAAGGGGGTTAATCGCAGTTGTTTCAATTCAAGCTGGCAGAGATATGATGGGAAGAGTGGCCTCTATTCCCCTTTCTATGATGTGGCTGTCACTGGCAATGCTGACATTTATTGTCCCCCTTCCTAGTTATCCTTCGCTGTGATTTGTTACAATGAATGGTTTGCGAAGGGACTCCATCCTTCTCCCTGATCATTTTTGAGGTTAAACAAAATTGTTTATATCCTTGAAATCGTATTTGGCCCTGACCTGAGCTCACTGCCCTATATCCAATCCATCACCAAGTCTGCCAACTTCCATCCATTAACGTAGGAACAGGAAGACCATCCAACTGCTCAAACCTGGTTCTGCCATGACATGCTCGCCTCTGTCCTGCCTCGTCTGCTGCTGAAAATCTCTGCCTTTGTTGCATCTCAGACTGAAATATTCTAATCCTCTCCTGAATGGCCTCCCATCTGCCAACCCATGTGAACTCATCCAAAACTTTTAACTCTTAACTCGCACCAAGTCTCATTCACTCAACACCCCTTGTGTTTGCCAAATTGGCGCCTGGTCCAGTAATGGCTCAGTTTTCACATTTTTATCTATAGCTCTGAAGGATTCATACAGACCTGAAATGTTAACTTTGTTATCTCTCTCCACTGATGCTGCCAGACCTGCTGAGTTTTTCAGCATTTTCTGTTTTTGATCCCTCCATGATCTCACCCGTCCCCATTTCCGTAGCCTTCGCCACTATTACACTCCCTTTGAGATCTGTGGCCTCTCGCACACCCCCAGTTTTAATCGCTCCACCATTGATCGATGTGCCTTTGGCTAGGTGGGGCCCAAGCTCTCGAAGTCCTTCCCTAAACTCTCCGCCTCTCTTTCGTCAAGGTGCTCATTAAAACCAACCTCTTTGATCAAGTTATTTTCACCTCTCTACCATCCTGCTTTCTGAATCTGTGGTGGATGACACTCTTGTAAAGCACCTTTTACCATGTTATAGATGCGAGATAAAAGCAAGGCATTCTTCAGACTCTCGTCAACCATATTTGGATTGGATTGGATTGGATTTGTATATTGTCACGTGTACCGAGGTACAGTGAAAAGTATTTTTCTGCAAGCAGCTCAACAGATCATTCAGTACATGGAAGAAAAGGGAATTAAACAAAATTCAAGAAAATACATGAGAATACATAATAGGGCAACACAAGATATACAATGTAACTACATAAACATTGGCATCGGATGAAGCACACAGGGTGTAGTCTGAGGTCAGTCAATAACAGGGTCATTTATGAGTCTGGTGACAGTGGGGAAGAAGCTGTTTTTGAGTCTGTTCGTGCGTGTTCTCAGACTTCTGAATCTCCTGCCTGATGGAAGAAGTTGGAAAAGTGAGTAAGCCGGGTGGGAGGGATCCTTGATTATGCTGCCCGCTTTCCCCCGGCAGCGGGAGGTGTAGATGGAGTCCATGGATGGGAGGCAGGTTCGTGTGATGGACTGGGCGGTATTCACGACTCTCTGAAGTTCCTTGCGGTCCTGGGCCGAGCAGTTGCCATACCAGGCTGTGATGCAGCCAGATAGGATGCTTTCTATAGTGCATCTGTAAATGTTGGTAAGGGTTAATGTGGACATGCCGAATTTCCTTAGTTTCCTGAGGAAGTATAGGTGCTGTTGTGCTTTCTTGGTGATAGCGTCGACGTGAGTGGACAGGACAGATTTTTGGTGATGTGCACCCCCAGGAATTTGAAACTGAGACTGGAATCCATGGACTGGAATATTTGACTTGAGACTGGAATCCATGGACTAGGCCAGGTAAGGACAGCAGGGTTTCTTACCTGAAGAATATTGTTGAACAAATTTACCGATACCAGCTGTTGCATTTCCAATTTTTTTCAAATTCTCAAGCACAAGTGGGATTTTAACTCAAATATCATAATATTAGCCTAGATCTTTTGACGACTAATCCAATGCTTACGTTACCTCTTGGTTTTACCATTATCTCTTTGTTTTAACGTTCTGTCGCTCTTGTCATAAAACCATATTTCTTTCATTTTAAAGAGAACTTTGAAGAGAAATTAAATAAAACTCAAAACAGTCCCAGATGGATGAGTCACCACTTGTAATCTAACAGATGCAACTGCGCACGATAAAGAGTGTACTGTCAGCATTTAGACAATTGCAGAATTCCTTTAAAATAATACTTCAAAATCGTGTAATTACATTGTTTTGAGGTAAATACCAGTATTTTCTGACCTTTCCTAAATGTGATTTCAAACCCGCAAATGTAATTTCAGAATCCCCGAATCTCAGCCTTCACATTTGACTGAGTCAGTTTCGATGGTGACCAGTCCCCACGATGCAAGGGCCGCTAGTGTTCTCTAAACTGACTAACAATAGGTGTTAAGACCATCGATGGAATAAATGTGAGCTGACAATATTAGCAGTGAGCATTTTGGCACTGTGAGGCAGCATAGCGATATACAGGGAAGAGAGTTGTCCTCAAATTCCTCAACATCGACTCTGGACCTTGTAATGTCTCTTGGCATCAGATCAAATGTAGGCAAGGAAACCTCTTGCTGATTACCACATACCACCCCTCCCGAAGCTGATGAATCAGTTCTCCACCATGTAGGGGGGAGGGTCATAGAATCAATGGCACGGAGACAGGCCCTTTAGCCCAGACTGGTCCATGCCAACCAAAAAATCCATCTAAGCTAACCCCATTTGCCTGCATTTGGCCCATATCCCTCTGAACCTTTCCGACCAATATATCTGTCCAAATGTCTTTTCAATGTTGTCAATGTCACTGCCTCAACCACTTCCTCCGGCAGCTCATTCCACATACGTACCACCCTCTGTGTAAAAACGTTGCTCCTCAGGGCAACACAGTAGCGTAGTGGTTAGCACAGTTGTGTCACAGCTCCAGGGTCCCAGGTTTGATTCCAGCTTGTCTGTGCGGAATCTGCACGTTCTCCCCGTGTGTGTGTGGGTTTCCTCTGGGTGCTGCGTTTCCTCCCAAAGATATCCAAAGATGTGCAGGTTAGGTGGATTGGCCATACTAAATTGCCCTTAGTGTCCAAAAAGGTTAAGTGGGGTTACTGGGTTATGGGGATATGGTGGAAGTGTGGGCTTGGGTAGGGTGCCTTTCCAAGGGTTAGTGCAGGCTCGATGGGCCGAGTGACCTCCTTCAGCACTGCAGATTCGAAGAAAGTCCATGAAAGTTCCCATTAATTCTTTCCCCTCTTAATTTCAGTGCAAGAGGCCTAATGGGCAAGGCAGATGAACTCAGGGCATGGACAGGTGAAGTGTTGGCTAGTGTAGACTTGAGAGATGAACAGATACTTCCAACACCGATGAAGGTTCAACTCAATTTTATTAACTAAATTCTAATTAACTAACACACGATGACTGTGGGTCTAAACTAGAGACCTAAGCCTTGTCTGAACTAGTTGATTCTCTCAGCACGTGGTGTGAGTCTGTGCTGGGCTGGATGAGTTCTTGTTTCACTTTCATCCAGCAGGGGGCAGCAGAGCAGAGCTTCTGATTGGCTGTTCCGGGGAGATTTGCATACGTGCAGTGCGATCAGCGTAAGTTGAAGGTGCACCTGCATCAGTGACCCGAGGAGTTCGACGGAAGTCAAGCATCCAGCAGGGGGCAGCAGAGCAGAGCTTCTGATTGGCTGTTCCGGGGAGATTTGCATACGTGCAGTGCGGTCAGCGTAAGTTGAAGGTGCACCTGCATCAGTGACCCGAGGAGTTCGACGGAAGTCAAGCATCCAGCAGGGGGCAGCAGAGCAGAGCTTCTGATTGGCTGTTCCGGGGAGATTTGCATACGTGCAGTGTGGTCAGCGTAAGTTGAAGGTGGTTTGTGAAGGGGCTGTTCTCGAGTGACAGCTTTACCCGAAACACTACTTACGCAGTGTCTCCCACCCATCTTCCTCCTCTAACCAAAAAAAAAGTTCTGTCCGTTGGATTGCTAAACTAACAAGTTTTTTATTTTTATTTTTCAGTAGTTGGGAAGTTAGTTCAGTGGGAATGGAGGCTAGGGTAGTTGAATGTTCCTCCTGCAGAATGTAGGAGGAAAGGGTCACCTCTAGTGTCCCTTCTGACTACATCTGCGGGAAGTGCACCCAACTCCAGCTCCTCGAGAGCCGCGTTAGGGACCTGGAGCTCGAGCTGGATGAACTTCGGATCATTCGGGAGGCGGAGGAGGTTATTGAGAGGAGTTATAGGGAGGTAGTCACACCTCAGGTAAAAGAAGAAGGTAGATGGGTTACCGTCAGGGGAGGGAGAGGGAACCGGCAGGCAGTGCAGGGATCCCCTGTGGTCGTTCCCCTCTATAACAAGTATACCGTTTTGGATACTGTTGCGGGGGACGAC
This sequence comes from Scyliorhinus canicula, assembly GCF_902713615.1. Taxonomy (NCBI): domain Eukaryota; kingdom Metazoa; phylum Chordata; class Chondrichthyes; order Carcharhiniformes; family Scyliorhinidae; genus Scyliorhinus; species Scyliorhinus canicula. The sequence continues at coordinate 305,511,943 of NC_052146.1, forward strand.
TTACCAGGGGTAAGCAATAGGGCACAGGTCTCTGGCACAGAGTCTGTCCCTGTTGCTCAGAAGGGAAGGGAGAAGAGGAACAGAGCACTTGTCATTGGGGACTCCATAGTTAGAGGAACAGACAGGAGGTTCTGTGGGAACGAAAGACTCACGGTTGGTGTGTTGCCTCCCAGGTGCCAGGGTTCGTGATGTCTCTGATCGTGTTTTTGGGATCCTTAAGGGGGAGGGGGAGCAACCCCAAGTCGTGGTCCACATAGGTACCAATGACATAGGTAGGAAGAGAGATGGGGATTTGAGACAGAAATTCAGGGAGCTAGGGTGGAAGCTGAGAGCTAGAACAAACAGAGTTGTTATCTCTGGGTTGTTACCCATGCCACGTGCTAGTGAAGTGAGAAATAAGGAGAGAGAGGAGTTGAACACGTGGCTACAGGGATGGTGCAGGAGGGAGGGTTTTGGTTTCCTGGATAATTGGGGCTCATTCTGGGGTAGATGGGACCTCTACAAACAGGATGGTCTTCACCTGAACCAGAGGGGTACCAATATCCTGGGGGGGAGATTTGCTAGTGCTCTTAGGGGGGGTCTAAACTAATTCAGCAGGGGGGGTGGGAACCTAAATTGTAGTCCCAGTGTACAGGATGTTGAGAGTAGTCAGGTCAGGGATAGGGTTAAAAGTTCGAAAGAGGGCACCGGCAAGCAGGACGCTGGTTTGAAGTGTGTCTACTTCAACGCCAGGAGCATCCGGAATAAGGTGGGTGAGCTTGCAGCATGGGTTGGTACCTGGGATCTCGATGTTGTGGCGATTTCGGAGACATGGGTAGAGCAGGGACAGGAATGGTTGTTGCAGGTTCCAGGATTTAGATGTTTTTGTAAGAACAGAGAAGATGGTAAAAGAGGGGGGGTGTGTGGCATTGTTAATCAAGGAAAGTATTACGGCGGTAGAAAGGACGCTTGAGGACTCGTCTACTGAGGTAGTATGGGCCGAGGTTAGGAACAGTAGAGGAGAGGTCACCCTGTTGGGAGTTTTCTATAGACCTCCGAATAGTTCCAGAGATGTAGAGGAAAGGATTGCAAAGATGATTCTCGACAGGAGCGAGAGTAACAGGGTAGTTGTTATGGGGACTTTAACTTTCCAAATATTGACTGGAAATACTATAGTTCGAGTACTATAGATGGGTCAGTTTTTGTGCAGTGTGTGCAGGAGGGTTTTCTGACACAGTATGTAGACAGGCCAACAAGGGGCGAGGCCACATTGGATTTGGTACTGGGTAATGAACCCGGCCAGGTGTTAGATTTAGATGTAGGTGAGCACTTTGGTGATAGTGATCACAACTCGGTTATGTTTACTTTAGCAATGGGCAGGGATAGGTATATACCGCAAGGCAAGAATTATAGCTGGGGGAAAGGCAATTATGATGCTATTCGGCAAGATTTAAGATGTATAGGATGGGGAAGGAAACTGCAGGGGATGGGTACAATCGAAATGTGGAGCTTTTTCAAGGAACAGCTACTGCGTGTCCTTGATAAGTATGTACCTGTCAGGCAGGGAGGAAGTTGTCGAGCAAGGGAACCGTGGTTTACTAAGGAAGTTGAAGCACTTGTCAAGAGGAAGAAGAAGGCTTATGTTAGGATGAGACATGAAGGCTCAGTTAGGGCACTTGAGAGTTACAAGTTAGCCAGGAAGGACCTAAAGGGAGAGTTAAGAAGAGCGAGGAGAGGACACGAAAAGTCGTTGGCGGATAGGATCAAGGAAAACCCTAAGGCTTTCTATAGGTATATCAGGAACAAAAGAATGTCTCGAGTAAGATTAGGGCCAATCAAGGATAGTAGTGGAAAGTTGTGTGTGGAATCAGAGGAGATACGGGAAGCGTTAAATGGATATTTTTCGTCAGTGTTTACACTGGAGAAAGACAATGTTGTCGAGGAGAACACTCAGGTTCAGTCGACCAGGCTAGATGGAATTGAGGTTCAAAAGGAGGAGGTGTAAGCAATTTTGGAAAATGTCAAAATAGATAAGTCCCCTGGGCCAGATGGGATTTATCCTATGATTCTCTGGGAAGCCAGGGAGGAGATTGCAGAGCCTTTGTCCTTGATCTTTATGTTGTCTTTGTCGACAGGAATAGTGCCGGAAGACTGGAGGATAGCAAATGTTGTCCCCTTGTTCAAGAAGGGGAGTAGAGACAACCCTGGTAATTTTCGACCTGTGAGCCTTACTTCGGTTGTGGGTAAAATGTTGGAAAAGGTTATAAGAGATAGGGTTTATAATCATCTTGAAAAGAACAAGTTGATTAGCGATAGTCAACACGGTTTTGTGAAGGGTAGGTCATGCCTCACAAACCTTATTGAGTTTTTTGAGAAGGTGACCAAACAGGTGGATGAGGATAAAGCTGTTGATGTGGTGTATATGGATTTCAGTAAGGCGTTTGATAAGGTTCCCCACGGTAAGCTATTGCAGAAAATAAGGAAGTATGGAATTGAAGGTGATTTAGCGGTTTGGATCAGTAATTGGCTAGCTGAAAGAAGACAGAGGGTGGTGGTTGATGGCAAATGTTCATCCTGGAGTTCAGTTACTAGTGGTGTACCGCAAGGATCTGTTTTGGGGCCACTGCTGTTTGTCATTTTTATAAATGACCTGGAAGAGGGTGTAGAAGGATGGGTTAGTAAATTTGCAGATGACACGAAGGTCGGTGGAGTTGTGGATAGTGCTGAAGGATGTTATAGGATACAGAGGGACATAGATAAGCTGCAGAGCTGGGCTGAGAGGTGGCAGATGGAGTTTAATGCGGAAAAGTGTGAGGTGGTTCACTTTGGAAGGAGTAACAGGAATGCAGAGTACTGGGCTAATGGCAAGATTCTTGGTAGTGTAGATGAACAGAGAGATCTCGGCATCCAGGTACATAAATCCCTGAAAGTTGCCACCCAGGATAATAGGGCTGTTAAGAAGGCATATGGTGTGCTAGCCTTTATAAGCAGGGGGATTGAGTTTCGGAACCACAAGGTCATGCTGCAGCTGTACATAGCTCTGGTGCGGCCGCACCTGGAGTACTGCGTGCAGTTCTGGTCACCACATTATAGGAAGGATGTGGAAGCTTTGGAAAGGGTTCAGAGGAGATTTACTAGGATGTTGCCTGGTATGGAGGGAAGGTCTTACGAGGAAAGGCTCAGGGAATTGAGGTTGTTTTCGTTAGAGAGGAGAAGGCTGAGAGGTGACTTAGTAGAGACATATAAGATAGTCAGAGGGTTAGATAGGGTGGACAGTGAGAGTCTTTTTCCTCGGATGGTGATGACCAACACGAGGGGACATAGCTTTAAAATGAGGGGTGATAGATATAGGACAGATATCAGAGGCAGTTTCCTTACTCAGAGAGTAGTAGGGGTGTGGAACGCCCTGCCTGCAACAGTAGTAGACTCGCCAACTTTAAGGGCATTTAAGTGGTCACTGGATAGACATATGGATGAAAATGGAATAGTGTAGGTCAGATAGGCTTCAGATGGTTTCACAGGTCGGCGCAACATCGAGGGCCGAAGGGCCCGTACTGCGCTGTAGTGTTCTATGTTCTATGAGAGGCAGCACCCAGAACGAGCGGGAACCGTGGTGCCCTCTGCCTTTATAGTGTGTGTATTCTAACTGGTGATTGGCTGCGGTGTTTGTACATGTTGATTGGTCCCTGTGTGTGTCTGTATCATGATATACTGGTGTATATTATGACAGATAGGTATATGGGACTGGGATATTATAGCTGTTACTGAAACATGGCTAAAGGAGGGGCAGGACTGGCAGCTCAATGTTCTGGGGTACAGATGCTAGAGGAAGGATAGAACAGGAGATAGGAGAGGAGGGGGAGTTACGTTTTTGATTAGGGACAGTATCACGGCAGTACAGGGAGAGGATATATCCGAGGGTTCGCCCACTGAGTCTATATAGGTAGAACTAAAAAATAGGAAGGGTGAGATCACTTTGATGGGACTGTATCATAGGCCCCCAAATAGACAGCGGGATATTGAGGAGCAAATATGTAAAGAGGTTACAGATAGTTGCCGGAAGAATAGGGTGGCAATAGTTGGGGACTTTCCCAAGATTAACTAGGACAGCCATATAACAAGGGGTTTGGGCGGAGAGAAATTTGCCGAGTGTATTCAGGAAGAATTCCTCATTCAGTATATGGATGGCCCAACTAGAGAGGGGGCAAAACCTGACCTTCTCTTGGGGAATAGGATAGATGAGGGCAGGTTGTTTCCACTGGCGGGTGAAAGCAGAACTAGGGGACATAGCCTCAAAATAAGGGGAAGTAGATTTAGGACTGAGTTTAGGAGGAACTTCTTCACCCAAAGGGTTTGAATCTATGGAATTCCTTGCCCAGTGAAGCAGTTGAGGCTCCTTCATTACATGTTTTTAACGTAAAGATAGATAGTTTTTTGAAGAATAAAGGGATTAAGGGTTATGGTGTTCGGGCCGGAAAGTGGGGCTGAGTCCACAAAAGATCAGCCATGATCTCATTGGAGGCTCGAGTGGCCAGATGGCCTACTCCTGCTCCTAGTTCTTATGTTCTTATGTTCTTATGAATAAGGAAGGGCAGGTGACGGAAGTGTTGATGAGGGATCACTTTGGGACCAGCGACCATAATTCCCTTCGTTTTAAGATAGCTATGGAGAATGATAGTTCTGGCCCAAAAGTTAAAATTCTAAATTGGGGCAAGGCCCCCCCCCCCCCCCTGCCTCGGCCCCGCCCCGGCCCCGCCTGCCCCCGCCTCCCGCCTCGCCCCCCCCCCACCTCGGCCCCGCCCCCCCCCCCCCGCCTCGGCCCCCCCCTCGGCCCCACCCCCTCGGCCTCGGCCCCGCCCCCGCAGGGCGCTGAAGTTCAGCTTGCCCGGGGCGCCAGCAACCCTAGGGCCGGCGCTGATGCTCAGAGACCAAATTCCTCAGGGAATGAGTGATGCGAAACTCAAACAATGATCAGAACAGAGAGGTTTAATGCTGGAAATCGCGATTGACAAGTGCAGATCAACTTTAAGTTTTTAACAAGAAAAAACAGCAAAAACATTCTTCTCCATGGGTTTGAAGAAGTTAAAATGGCATCTGCGCACATTTTAAAGTCCTCGGGGAACAAAAGACGCAAATCTGGGTCTGCGCATGCGCAGGAAATGGCAGCCGTGCATGTGCAATTGAAAAAAGGCATTTGGGGCGCAAATTGTTTTGCGCATGCGCAAGCCACGTATGTACAGTTGAACAAAAAGAGCGCACAGCTCAAAGAGGGTTGCGCATGCGCAGTTTGCAAAATATCGCACAGTAAAGGAAAATCGATTTGCAAGTGCACAAATCGATTCCTACGCTTTACGTCATGAGCATCATGACATTAGAGGCCCAGGACCACGTCCACTTAAAGAGGAAATGTCCAAAAACTGAAAAATAGAGTTTTGAAGATACAAAACACAATTTTTTCACCTTGAAAGACAGAACAATGCCTGAACTTCTACCAGCACTTGAAAATAAACCTCTGCAGCGCCCTGGAACAAGCAGTTTTCACCACCCGAACATGAAGAGCACAATGACAAATCCGAAACCCAAGAAGATGATTTGTTCATTGAACATGAAGAGCACGATGACAAATCCGAAACAAAAGAAGATGATTTGTTTATCGAAGAATACTACTCAGACATGGCTGAGTTATTCAGATACGATGATCATAAAAGCATCAGCACCACAGTTGAAAAGCTCAACACAACTCTACTCATGGTAAATGAATCCAATGCCATGATGCAATGGCAGATCGTCGATACATTGGATGACAGCAACCTGTCAAATACCCAAGAAGAAAACAAAGCCACACAACGAGTACTGAACGACTCCGCTGGGAGAGCACAGATCGACTCCACAGAGAGACCACTGCACGACTCCATACAGAGAGCGATGAAAGAGAGTGATACAAGCCTCCACATAGAGCTCGTTGACAGATTCCACAATGGAAGCAACTCAAGACTTCATAGTAAAGTCCATGTATGAACAAGATCATGAGGGTCTATCAACCTTATCTGAGCAACCAGCAGCAGACTATGAAAGTCTACCAAGCTCACGTGAACAACAAAAAGACTATGAAAGTCTACCCAGCTTATTTGAGCCACCAGAAGAAGACTATGAAAGTCTACCCAGCTCATTTAACCAACAAGAAGACACTGAAAGTCTACTCACTGTATGTGAGACAAGTGACAAAGAAATCACAATTCCCATACAAGATGTGCAAGATCACAGCGAGACTGACAGATCTCAGCTCGTATGTATAGAAGCACTCAACAATCAAAATGAAACTACTCTTGAGTTCAATGAGACTATGGCAATTAAAACCTCATCCACTCGAGCCTATCCACAAGAAAATGAAATCTTGAAGATTTTGACTCCAGAAGAGGAGCATCAGGAAACCAAAAATGATTCAAGTGAACCTGACATGACTCCAGAAGGGGAGCACCAAGGAATAAAAGAGGAATCACATCAACCACAAAGGAGTGATGTCATCAAGAGCAATGCAACATCCAATCAATCTCAGAATCCGCAAGAAGAAATGCTCAATGAAACATCAGATAGCACAAAGGACACTGACACAAATAACTTTGAGAATGACTCGAATTATCCACACGGAACAGTCATTGAGCGCAACAAGAACAACAAAAACCACAAGAAGCACAACAGAAACAAGAACAACAGCGACGACAAAAACAACAAGAAGCACAACAAGAACAACAACAAAAACTGCAAGCACAACAAAAACTACAAGCGCGACAACAAAACCTACAAGAACAATAACAAAAACAACAACAAGAAGCATAACAAAGGCAACAACAGCACAACAAACACAACAAGAACAACAACGGAAACAACAAAGACAGAAATGACAAAAACAACAACAATGAAACAACGAACTGTACGACATGGTACAACTTTGCACATGAAGGACAATGTAACAGCACAGTTCAAAACAATGGCAAGCGTACAAACATACCATGGCATGACAACGAATCTCACAAATTCACATTTGCTCCACTACAAACAAGCAAACCAGCTTTCAAGGCAGATGACATATAGAATTAATACCACAAACAGAGAAAAAAGTACAGGTCAGACAACAAAGATGACACTCAGAATCGCTACCACAAGCATAGAAAATAAAAAGTCTAAATCAAAAAACAAAATGATTTGAATATTCGAACATCTTATGATGACTTCTTGGTTACTTGAACACAAGAACACTGACGACGTTCACAAAGAAATGACAACATTAACATCACCACTTCAACAACAGAAGAAGAAAGCAATTCAACCATACAAATTCAGAAAGTTTGGACTCATAAGTTTTTTTTGTTAGGGTTGGACTCATAAATATTAATTGGCTTTGTATAGTCATCGATATCATCACAACTTGTACATATCATCATTTATCTAACTGTTTTGTACAATTTTCTTTAATAAAGTACAGAAAATATGTAAAAAGAAAAAAGGGGGATGTAGTGATATGCATCACTGTATATTACGCAGTAAATACACTGCGTATTTACCTGCGCAGACCCAGGTAAATACACTACGACTAAGTAATCACTAGAGGGAGCACCAGCGAATTATATATACATAGATAAACAGGAAGTAGTCTCTCTCTTCACAGGAACGGCAGCTGGTGAGCAGGACACAGACAGGCGGCTCAGATGTAACATAGCATAAGCACTGGGGGGAGAACAAACTCATAGAAATAAAGCATCTACTTCAACTGTAAGACTAGGAGCTTTCTTCAGACACAAGGAATAATACATGCGGAGGCTGCACGTTCTCCCCGTGTCTGTGTGGGTTTCCTCCGGGTGCTCTGGTTTCCTCCCACGAGTCCCGAAAGACGTGCTGTTAGGTGAATTGGGCATTCTGAATTCTCCTTCTGTGTACCCGAATAGGCGCCGGAGTGAGGTAACTAGGGGTTTCTCACAGTAACTTCATTGCAGTGTTAATATAAGCCTACTCGTGACAATAAAAGATTATTATTAATCACAGAGGAGAAATATTCATTGGGAACCTCACCCATCTCCTGCTGTTCCACACATGTGTGTCCACTTTGGTCCTTGAGGGGTCCTATTCTCTCTCTAGTTATTCTTTTTCCTTTAATATACTTTAAAAATCCCTTTGGATTCACCTTAGTCATCTCAGCCAAGGATACCTCATGCCCCTTTTTCCCCTCCTAATTTCCTTCATGAGTATACTCCTGTATCCGCTGTACACTTGCAGGAAATCCCTTGATTCCAACTGCTTGCACCTGAGCCATACCTCCTTCTTATTCCTGGCCAAAACTTCAATATGTTTTGTCATCCAGGGTTCCCTACTCTTGCCAGCCTTGCCCTTCACCCTAACAGGAACGTATAGACCCTGAACTCTAGATATTTCACTTTTAAAAGCCTCCCACTTGCCGGAGGTCCCTTTGCCCTCAAGCAAGCTACTCCAATCAGCCCTTGCAAGCTCCTGTCTAATTCCACCAAAACTTGCCTTGCCCCAATTTAGAAATTGCTCCTGTGGACCAGTTTTGTCTCTTTCCATAACTATTTTAAAATTAATAGAACTATGGTCACTAATCCCCCACCTCAGTCACTTACCCTGCCCTATTTCCCAAGAGGAAGTCAAGTTGTGTCCTTTCCTGTGTAGGACCCTCCACATACTGCCTGAGGAAACCTTCCTGAACACACTTAATAAATTCCACCCCATCTAAGCCCTTAACACTATGGCAGTACCAGTCTATGTTCGGAAAATTAAAATCTCCTACCATGACAACCCTATTACTACTGCAGTCTCCCCGATCTCCCTGCATATTTGTTTTTCTAATTCCCGTTGACTATTTGGGGGCCTATACTACAAGGAAATCTCCTGCTCATTACCACGTACCGCCACTATCAGCTGATAAGTCAGTACGCTTCACTGTTGAACACCACTTCGAGGGAGCGATGAGGGTGGCAAGGGTACAGAATATGCTCTGGGTGGGGAACTTCAATGTCCAACACCCAAGAGTGACTCGGTAGTACCACCACAGATCGAGCTGCCCGGGTCCTAAAGGATATAGCTGCTAGACTGGGACTGCAGCAGCAGGTGAGGGAACCAACGGGCGAAATTCTCTGACCCCCCGCAGGGTCGGAGAATCGCCCGGGGCCGGCGTAAATCCCGCCCCCGCCGTGGCCGGAATTCTCCGCCACCCGGGAATTGGCGGGGGCGGGAATCGCACCTCGCCGATCGGCCGGCCCCCCGTGCCGATTGGCGTGCCCCCTGCGGCGATTCTCCGGCCCGCGATAGGCCGAAGTCCCGCCGCTGAGATCAATCCCGCCGACGTGGTTTCAACCACCTCTGGTGGCGTCGGGATTGGCGCTGCGAGAGGCCCCCAGGGTCCTGAGGGGACCCCGGGGGGTGCCCCCACGATGGCCTGGCCTGCGATTGGGGCCCACCGATCGGTGAGCAGGCCAGTGTCGTGGGGGCACTCTTTTTCTTCCGCCGCCACCATGGCCTCCACCATGGCGGAGGCGAAAGAGAACCCCTCTACCGCGCATGCGCTGGTGGTGACGTCAGCAGCCGCTGACGCACCGGCGCATGCGTGAACTGCCGAAGGCCTTTCGGCCAGCCCCGATGCCGGGCGGCGGACGTCAAAGGCCGTTGGAGCCGGTTTTGCCGCCAGTCAGCGTGGCACCAACCACTCCGGCGCGGGCCTAGCACCTTTAGGGAGGCCCGACGACGGAGTGGTTGGCGCCACTCCGCTATGCCGGGACCCCCCACCCCGCCAGGTAGGGCAGAATCCCGGCCAAAAAGAGGGAAAAACATACTTGACCTCATCCTCACCATCTGCCTGCTGCAGATGCATCTGTCCATGACGGTGTTGGTGACTGTGACCACCTCACAGTCCTTGTGGAGAAAAAGTCCAGTTTTCACATTCCCAAGTCCCATCAGCAGCAGCAGAATTATATTCAACCACAATCTGTAACCTCATGGCCCGGCATATCCCCCACTCTACCATCACGACCAAGCCAGGGGATCAACCCTGGTTCAATTAGTGCAGGAGAGCATGCCAGGAGCAACATCAGGCATACCGTAAAATAAGGTGTCGACCTGGTGAAGCTGCAACACAGGACTACTTGTGTGCCAAACAGCATAGGCAGTAAGTAATAGACAGAGTTAAGCAGTTCCACAACAAACGCATGAAATCTAAACTCTGCAGTCTGTAGCCATGCTGGCCACGCAAAATGGACACTGAGCCAAACTAAAATGGAAGGCTGCTGAGAAACAGACAGTTCAGCCAGAACAGCAGTCTGCAAAGAGCAGTTTGCATTCTGCAGCAGCAGAAACCAGTTTGGGCTCAGGTGAAGAGACCTTAGCTAGGTGCAAATGGCAAAACGCTTTGCATGCTAATGAGGCCATCAGACTTGAACACCCACACAATAGATACATTTGGTTCTGAATGGACACATTCCAATCAAGACCCAGACATCGAGGCACCAGAAACCTCCGAACAAAAGGACATAAGAAACGCCCCCTCCATCACGGAGACCCCCTCGCATTGGGGAATTAATCCAGTATCGATAAGAAATTGATCCAATAGGTAGAGCCCGCCCGAGAAGAGGGAAGGACAACGGAACCCCTATAAAAGATAGGGACCTCGTGTTGTCCGGTCTGTTAAACCTGTGCTCCGGCCCCGACTGACACCTGGTATCCTGACTCCAGCCGTTGAGCACCAGCCGCCGAAACCGTAAGTTCAACGCTCGCTACGCGATCCAAGCCCGCTAGACTCCCAAGTGCCAGAACGCTTGCTGAAGGCTGCAGACAAAACCAGGACGAAGGCCTCGTTCTCTGACCTTGCCTGTTCCTGTTAGATAAGTATTCTGTTTGCTTATGTTTAGTTGTAGCTTAGTCTCTTAGTGTGTGTGCATGAGTATTTATTATTAACTGTATAATAAATATTGATCGTTTGAACTTGACTAATCGGTGTATCGTCTTTATTACTTTGAATTTGACCTTGGAATACTTGTGACGTTGCCTATACGGCAGCTGGCGACTCCAGAGCTTAAATAATTACATAGAACAGAGCCTAGCAGTGTTAAGCACACGTCGAACTCGGAGGCGTGTTAATACACTCCAATAAACGCGTTTTACGCCCATAGTAAAACGTGCAACATTTAGTGGCGACATCCGCCGGGACCCTGTTGTAAGTGGAAACACCACAGTGTTCAGGACCCTGAAATTTGAATTAGAACTCCAAATTGCAGAGAAAGAAAGAGATCACAAGTATTCAAGGTGTTCAAAATAATAAGCGAAATTCGGAAGTGTGTTTAGTGCATGCGTACTAACAGGGCTGTAAGGTAAAACTGAAAGCTTTTTGTTGCGACAAACTTTCGGTAGTTTTGTAATCGGAAAATAGCGTAAGCCGTACCCTTTTTACGAAACACCACCCCAGCAACCCCCTGTTCCAAATTATAAAAAGAGAGTCAGAGGAAATGGCCATGCAGGCAATGGAACGTCTGATGGACCCAGAAAGGTTTGTGGTCGCAGCGACCAGCAGCAGTAGCAGAGTAGGCCAGTGTCCCACGTGGGAGCTGGAACTCCGCAAATATCTGCAGGGAAAGGGATGGCCCCTTTGGAAAGAGTTTTGTGCAAATGAGGAGACAGGTCCCGGAAGTATAGGTCATACTTGGTGGGAGAACCTCTCTCAGATACACAAAAAGAGTTTAAGTAAAGCACGCAAGCCGATGGCGATTGTGTCCTGCTTGGCACAGTTGCGAGGCGCAGAGGAGGTCATCAGGACGCTCCGGGCAGATTTAGAGGAAAGGAACCGAATGAGTAAGGTCGGTGTCAGGGACATCGAGAGAGAAAACCTGGATCTTAAAGGGAAGTTGGCAGAGAAGGATAGAGAGGTGGATGATGCCAAGAGGGCTCACCAGTCTTGTCTAGCTCATCTGAACAGTTCCCAGACCCAGTATGAGAAAGCCTATCAGGACGTGCAACGTGCCGTTCTGATAAGACAGGAATCGGAAAAGCAGGTGGAGGCATTGCAGAGGCAATGTTCCGATCTCAAAGCAGCTTTGAGAGCACTCCACGCTGCAACAACCGAACAAAGACAAAGCACAGTTGACCACGCGAAATGCAGAAAACAGATTGCGGAACTGCAATCTCTGCTTTCGGTGCAGAATGGCTTCCAAAGCACCTTTGGAGCTCAGTTAGATGGGGAAAACGCCCCAGATTGGCAGGAATTAAGCGAGACAGCGCAGCGTTATGTTCAGGGAACATGTGCGCCCGCAGCTCAGCAGAAACGACAGGCACCCCAACCCCCCACAGCTCAGATCATAACCGCACCCATGAATCCCGTAACCACACAGAGGAAAGCCGAATCAGAAGGCGCCCCAGACATAACTTACACCACCCCTTTAACAGTAACCCAGCTAAGGGACGCTTGTGAAAAGATCACTCCGTTCCTCCCCACCGCAGACCCCCACCAGTTCTTTGCGAAAGTAAAACAGCAGGCTACCATGTACGGCCTGGATGAGAGAGAGCAGGTTAAGCTCACCGTGCTGAGCTTAGACCAGAGTGTAGTGGCAGCCCTCCCCGACCCACAAAACGTGGCAGGAGGCAGCCTAGAGGAGATGCACACTGCCATTTTAGATGCCATCGGGTACAATAGAGGTGACCCCGTAGAAGGCTTGAATAAGTGCAGGCAGAAGAGATCTGAACACCCCACAGCATTCGCAGGAAGGCTGTGGATTCACTTCAGCGCAGTTTTCGGACAGCTAGATAGAGCGCATTTAACCCGCGAAAACATGGTTAAATGGACGCGCACAATTATCTCACACGCAACAGAAGCAGGACAGAGCGCTTGCAATAGTTACGACCCCTCAGAAGAGGCCCATAACGAAAAATGGGTCCTCAAAAGATTGTCCCGCGCTTGGGAGCAATCGCTTCAGGCAAAAGCAAAGGTTAGATCCCCAGAAGAGGCTCAGGCTGCTGCAGACATCCAAGCAGTCAGAGAGCACCAGAAGCCCGCATGGGTAAATGAAGGCAAGAGCAGCCCTCAACAGAAAGGACAGGAATGCTATAACTGTGGACAGTTAGGGCATTGGGCAAAAGAGTGTAATGCACCCCAGCGATCTCAGAGAGGCCAGCAGACAGGCACTCTGAACCGCAACAAAGCAAAACCAATCCACAATGTAGCAGTACAGTCAGGACCCACCAATGTGGACGAGACGAACTGACGGTGTTCGGGCTCCCCCACTTGGGTCTGTGACACACTATGGGACTCATCAGGGAGGCCCGTGGTCACGGCAAAAGTCAAAGGGAAGCCCATAGAGTTATTGTGGGACACAGGAGGATCCCGCACCACCATTAACTCCACAACCACGGCACACGCAGACACGTGGCCGACCACCTCCACCATCACACTTAGCGGGTTCACCGGACACTCGCAGCAGGGACATATCACAGCACCCGTAGCGATCCAGCTAGGGAACATTAGCACAAGGCACCCCGTAGTTTTAGTAAATCTTCCCCGGACAGCAGAGCACATCCTGGGGATAGATTTTATGAACGCCCACAGCTTGTCGTTCGACCCAGTGAACCAGTGTGTCTGGCGAATGGCGAGATCAGACAGAGCCCCAGCCACCCTCACAGTAGGAGACTACGCTAATCGGATTAGCGCAGTGGGAGAGTACTCATTCGACCTGACTACACTCCACACCGACCGACAAATTAAGGCCCTACTAAACAAACACAGGACAGCATTTGCAAGTCACCGTCATGACTGTGGCAGAATGACTGGACAAGTTCATGTTACCGGACAGGACCCCCGACCGCAAAAGCAGTATAGATTTCCCCTCGAGGCAGAGGTGGAAATAGAAAAGGTTATAGGCAGCTTGTTGGACCAAGGTGTACTAAGAACGGTAGCCTCCACCAACAATGCCCCTATTTGGCCAGTGAGGAAGCCCGATGGATCATGGCGTCTGACCATCGATTATCGGGAACTCAACAAAGTAACCCCCGCAGTAGCCCCAACGGTAGCTACTAGTCCCGAGACCATGCTCAAGCAGGGTCTCAACGCCAAGTACTTCACGGTATTGGACATCAGTAATGGATTCTGGTCAATACCATTGGCAAAAGCGTGCCAATACAAATTCGCATTCACTTTCAAAACTCAGCAGTACACGTGGACATGCCTCCCACAAGGATTCCACAATTCCCCCTCCATTTTCCACCGACAGCTGGCAAGTGGATTAGAGAAATTTTCCCGACCCGATTGTCTGGTACAGTATGTAGACGACCTACTACTGCAGACGGACACAAAGGCAGAGCACATTTCGCTTCTGGCCGAACTCCTAGAACTCTTAACTGAAATTGGCTGTAAAGTTAACCCGAAAAAGGCCCAAATATTGGAAAGTAAAGTGATGTATTTGGGATCAGTCATCACGCACGGCAAACGCGAGATCGAATTCAAAAGAATTGATTCGATTGTCAAATTGCCCCTTCCCCAGAATGTATCAGCCCTCCGGTCGTTTTTAGGACTGGTTGGCTACTGTCGGAACCACATAGACGGATTCTCGACAAAAGCCGCCCCACTTTCAGACCTCCTTAAGAAAGGAGCCCCCTGGGAATGGCTTCCGCAGCATACAGGCGCTGTGGAAGAGTTAAAACGAGCCCTTAGTGCAGCACCCGCGCTGCTAGTCCCCGACCAACTTTCACCGTACGCAATCGAGGTAGCTAGCACAGATCTAACCCTCTCGGCCGTGTTGCTTCAAGAACGGCACGAGCAGCTAAGACCAGTGGCTTATGCCTCCCGACTGTTAGACCCAGTAGAACAAGGATTTTCAGCCTGTGAGAGGCACCTCCTTGCTGTCTTCTGGGCAGTGCAGTATTTCTCATACATCACCGGACTCAACCCCATCACCATTCTAACCGAACACACACCCACACAGCTACTACTAGACGGTCGACTGAAGGACGGTTCAGTTAGCCAGATTAGGGCAGCTAGGTGGACCCTACTTTTACAAGGACGGGACATTACAGTAAAACGGACACGCACCCACACATACTTAGCAGACAACCTCCAATACCCCGGACAGCCCCATGACTGTGAAATTGTAGCTCCCCTGCATAACACAGGACCCTTTTTAGCCAAAACACCCCCCAGGAAGATAGGGAACCCAAAACAAAGCCCCCAGCCCACAGACACGTGTGGACCCTTGAGGATTTATGTAGACGGTTCCTCCACAGTTTTAAATGGTGAGCGTATCACAGGATGCGGCATCTATGTAGAGGACGCGCAGGGGCGCGCTCTCGAAGAAATCGCTCTTAAGTTACCAGGTCACTTAGGCGCGCAGGCAGCAGAGCTAGCAGCCATAGCGTACATAGTGGACCACCCCGATTCTTTCCCCAGCCCAGCAGACATATATTCAGACAGCTTATATGTCTGTAACAGTTTAACCGATTTTCTGCCCCTGTGGAGGACACGAGGTTTTGTCTCCGCAGACGGAAAACCCCTTCCATCAGCCCCTCTACTCCAGCATATTTTAGCGAAAGCGAAGGACAGGACCTTCGGCATAATAAAAGTAAGAAGTCACCATAGGTCATCACCACCTGGGAATGTAAAAGCCGACGCGTTGGCTAAGGCAGGTTCCAGGAGAGGACACTTATGGACCCCCCCAGCTAGCGCACCAGCTAGCGCCCCTGTGAGCGCAGTCCAAGTCTCACAGACTGATATTAAAGATCTCGTGGCAGCACAAAAACAGGACGGAGACCTCAGGGAGGTTTTCAAGGGAAACTTTGTGCCTGCTTACGAGCACTTTAAACACGCACTGACCACACATGAGGGTGTGATCATTAAGGACCGACTTTATGTGGTCCCACAGCAGGACAGGAATCAGATGATTGCCTTGTTCCATGACGGACACGGGCATCAGGGAATTGATGCAACAACGAGGCACCTCAGGCAACTCTGTTGGTGGCCTGATCTCAGGAATGATGTAACACACTACATAGAGAATTGCCTGATTTGTGCTCAGAATAACCCGGACAGGTATTCTAAGAAGGCACAACTTCGGCATACTCGCCCAGTTAACGGCCCTTGGACAAACCTCCAGATCGATTTTATAGGTCCATTGCCCCCTTGTAGGAATGGCTATAAATACGTTCTGGTGGTGATAGATACCTTTACCAAGTGGGTAGAGGCATTTCCCTCACGAACAAATACAGCAAAGACAGCTGCAAAGATCCTGACCCACCACATCTTCACGAGATGGGGTTTACCCCGAAGTATCGATTCGGACCAGGGATCTCACTTTACAGGACGGGTCATGAGGAACGTCCTGACAATATTCGGAATCAAACAGAACTTCCACATTGCGTATCATCCACAGTCCAGCGGGATTGTGGAGCGCATGAATCGGACCCTAAAAACTACCCTTAGGAAAATGGTTCAAGAGAACAATTCCACATGGGATTCAGTGCTCCCCTTTGCACTTATGTTCATAAGGAACACTGTCTCCACATCGACAGGATACACACCACACACACTCATGACCGGACGCCCTATGAAAGGTACAGAATTCCTTTTAGGACTGGACATGACAAGCCCCGAAGTGACGGCCCTCACACATGAAAAGGCAGTTAAAGAACTAGTTGAGACTGTGAGGTCTGCACAGCTCGCAGCCGCAGTCCAGCTAGGGAAACGCCGACAGCAACGGACTGCCTGTTTCAATAAGACCGTACACACCACAGAATTCCAGGTTGGGCAACAGGTAATGTTATCTGTTTATAACCCCAGCAGTTTTTTGGCTCCAAAATATTCCGGTCCCTACTCAATTTCGGACAAAATTAGCCCCTCCGTTTACAGGATAAAGTATCCTAATGGGAAGACCGCGTGGTTCCATATAAACCAGTTAAAGGCATATGGAACACAGGCCAACCATGCCCACCATGTCCTGCTAGACGCAGCAGAACACTTCACCCCGCCCACCAGAGACACCTTTCCACCATCCCCCTCACAGACCAGTTCATCAACGGACTCGCCCACGACTCCGCCCACAGACCACTACAGACCACGCCCCGACACGCCCACAAGCTGCCACAGCAGAGACAGTAGGACAGACACTGCCTCTGAAGACAGCGACAGCACACAGCCATACAGCCCACACTGCACCAACTACGACCCCGACTCCAGTGACCCCATGGAAGTCACTTACCTTAAAAACCCAGAACCACCACCCGACCCCGACTACCCCGACAACACACTCGACGCTACACAATGGCACAGGGACAATTCCTACAGACTTGTCCGCAATGATGAAAGTGACCCCCGGTCACACAACTCCAAAATAGCATGCCTGATCCACACAAGGGTGTGGGATCCGGGAGAGCAGGACGACACGGTGTCTGACTCCCGACACGGCAACCCCTTTGTGACCCTGTTCACAGAGGCAGAATCAAAGTGAGGTGTCCAGATGATGTAAGATAGGAATCGTTTGAGGGAAACGATGTCCTTTCTGATGGAACCTGCACGTATGTTTGTCTTCGTTTTATGTTTGTTTGTTTCCAGGAATGTAAATGTTTCAGTTGGAGGATGGACATCTTCTTTTCAGCTGAAAAGATTGTGACCACCTCACATACACGTTAGCTTGTCTGCCGAAACCTTTGAGAACTTCGGTTTGATTGGAGATCCTTTCCAAAGTTGTAAGGCCACACGCCAAATAGTTTATCTGCAGATATCTCTGAGAACTTCAGTGATGTCCTCAGTTGGAGCATCTTGGCTCCCTTGGTTTTTTAGGTGCCCCTCTATTCGGCGAAATAGAGGCTGCAAGTCATGGTAAACACATTCGTACCCGTTTTTCCAGGTTACTCAGGCAGTGGACAAACGGCACTGAGGACCCGCCCTGTCTGAGAACCAACCCTTGGTCAGCCAAGCTCGGGTATGGCACAGCACGCCCTACCCGGGGATCCCATCCAACTCGTACCCGTAGCGGCCCATACGCAACTCATTCGGATGTTTCTTTCCAAATTTGTTTTCAATTTAGGTTAGGTAGCCCTTCGGCCGCCATCCCACATGCTATTTACATCCGGAAACATTCGGATGGTAAACTAGCAAAGCCTGCGAGACGGCTCGCAGAAGGAAGGATTGTTAGGTGTATGCTGGTCTTTAAATTCGCTTTTTGAAAAAAAAAATGAGGGGAGTCACAGGGTGTGACTTAGCCAGTCATTTTAAAGGGTCAATTGGTTTTTGAAAGACAGATGCACTAACAAGTAAAGGTCTTAAACTGTGTACTGACAGATACTGTGCTTGATCCCAAAGGTTTCAAAGGACGAGACAGAGGTCGAAGCCAGGATTGTCAATACCGGAGGAAGAAGGAAGAGAAAGAAGAAGAACAGCAAAATGATGGAAGCCCACTTATTACTATTTAATGTCATATGTATATGTGTGGAAACAAGACACGTTTCCCCCACAACCCCCACCGTAAATGTTAGTACAACAAACCCCCAGTGCTCAGCTCTGATCAGCGAGGTTCAGACCTGGTGTACTAAATTCATGACGTGGTACTCCATGTCCTACATAATCGAATCACTGTTGGTGATCGCGATCCTCATCATCCTAGTGCAGACCCTCAGGTTGAGGAAATGGAAGAGGAGAGCCTCTCGTTCCAGCACCTCACCCATCTATAGAGTGCAATCCCCCATCTTCGGATTCCACCAAACCCCTCAACCCCTCACTGATTACAACACTCTGTAAATAAAATTCAGCCATGTATTATATTGTTCCATACTCGACTGCCGAGTTGGGAAGTGTTATGTTATGGTGTGAATGGTTAAGGTTTAGAGTGATTACATGTTTAAGTTAAGGTTAAGGTTAATAGTGATAGGTAGAGGTTCCCAATTGTAGTAATGCATGTCCCTTTGACATAGGGCCAAGTAGAAATGTTAGTTAAAAATTTTTTTCTCTTCTTCCCATAGTTTAGAACAGAGTAGAACAGGAACTGGCAAGAGGTCAGAACACAAGGAGGCAAAGTACATAGGTGATCCTTCACAATAGTATGATTGTGAGGATCACAAGGAGGGAATGTAGCCATGCTGGCCACGCAAAATGGACACTGAGCCAAACTAAAATGGAAGGCTGCTGAGAAACAGACAGTTCAGCCAGAACAGCAGTCTGCAAAGAGCAGTTTGCATTCTGCAGCAGCAGAAACCAGTTTGGGCTCAGGTGAAGAGACCTTAGCTAGGTGCAAATGGCAAAACGCTTTGCATGCTAATGAGGCCATCAGACTTGAACACCCACACAATAGATACATTTGGTTCTGAATGGACACATTCCAATCAAGACCCAGACATCGAGGCACCAGAAACCTCCGAACAAAAGGACATAAGAAACGCCCCCTCCATCACGGAGACCCCCTCGCATTGGGGAATTAATCCAGTATCGATAAGAAATTGATCCAATAGGTAGAGCCCGCCCGAGAAGAGGGAAGGACAACGGAACCCCTATAAAAGATAGGGACCTCGTGTTGTCCGGTCTGTTAAACCTGTGCTCCGGCCCCGACTGACACCTGGTATCCTGACTCCAGCCGTTGAGCACCAGCCGCCGAAACCGTAAGTTCAACGCTCGCTACGCGATCCAAGCCCGCTAGACTCCCAAGTGCCAGAACGCTTGCTGAAGGCTGCAGACAAAACCAGGACGAAGGCCTCGTTCTCTGACCTTGCCTGTTCCTGTTAGATAAGTATTCTGTTTGCTTATGTTTAGTTGTAGCTTAGTCTCTTAGTGTGTGTGCATGAGTATTTATTATTAACTGTATAATAAATATTGATCGTTTGAACTTGACTAATCGGTGTATCGTCTTTATTACTTTGAATTTGACCTTGGAATACTTGTGACGTTGCCTATACGGCAGCTGGCGACTCCAGAGCTTAAATAATTACATAGAACAGAGCCTAGCAGTGTTAAGCACACGTCGAACTCGGAGGCGTGTTAATACACTCCAATAAACGCGTTTTACGCCCATAGTAAAACGTGCAACAAGTCCTACCACATCCAGCCGTGAATGGTGGTGAACTATCAACAACACACCGGAGGAGGATGCTCCACAAATATCCCCATCCTCAATGATGGAGGAGCCCAACACATCGATGTAAAAGACAAGGCTGAGGCATTCGCAACAATCTTCAGCCAGAAGTGCCAATGGATGATCCATCTTGGTCTCCTCCGGAGGTCCCCAGCATCACAGGTGCCTTCAGCCAATATGATTCAATCCAGATGATATAAAGAAATGGCTGAAGGCACTGGATACTGCAAAGGCTATGGGTCCTGACAATATCCCGGCAATGGTACTGCAGCCTTGTGCTCCGGAACTTTCCTCACCCCTAGCCAAGCTGTTCCAGTGCAGCTACAACACTGGCATCTACCTGGCAATGAGGAAAGTTGCCCAGGTGTGAGCTGCACACAAGAAACAGGACAAATCCAACCCAGCCAATTACCGCCCAATCAGCCTATTCTCCATCCTCAGCAAAGTGATGGAAGGGGTCATTGACAGTGCTATAAAGCCGCAGTTAACCTGCTCACGGATGCTCAGTTTGGGTTCCGCCAGGGTCACTCAGCTCCTGACCTCTTGACAACCTTGGTTCAAACATGGACAAAAGAGCTGAATGCCAGAGGTGAGGTGAGAGTGACTGCCCTTGACATCAAGGCAGCATTTGATCGAGTATGGCATCAAGGAGCCCACGCTAAACTGGGGTCAATGGGAATCAGGGGGAAAACTCTCCGCTGGCACACAGGAAGATGCTTGTGGTGGTTGCAGGTCAATCATCTCAACTCCAGGACATCACTGCAGGTATTCCTCAGGTTAGTGTCCTCGGCCCAACCATCTTCAGCTGCTTCATCACAAGGTCAGAAGTGGGGATGTTTGCAGATAACTGCACACTATTCAGCAGTATTCATGATTCCTCAGATACTGAAGCAGTCCATGTTCAAATGCAGCAAGACCTGGACAATATCCATGCTTGGGCTGACAAGTAGCAAGTTACATTCGCACCATACAAGTGCCAGGCAATGACCATCTTCTCCAAGAGAGGATCTAACCATCATCTCTTGATATTCAATGGCAATACCATCGCTGAATCCCCCACAATCAACATCCTGGGGTTACCATTGATCAGAAACTGAACTGGACTAGCCACATTAATACTGTGGCTATCAGGGCAGGTGAAAGGCTAGGAATCCTACGGCGAGCAACTCACCTCCTGACGTCTCCAAAGCCTGTCCACGATCTAAAAGGCACAAGTCAGGAGTGTAATGGAATACTCTCCACTTTCCTGGATGAATGCAGCTCCAACAACACTCAAGAAGCTCAACACCATCCACCACTGATGAGCTAACGAGCGATACCCACATCCTGTAAATGGATAAAACAAAATTAAAGAGAACTGGAAGAGAAAAGAGAGAATCCTTTACCCGCATAAAAGAATGGGAGAGAGAAAAGGATGATTTGGCAGTTTAACTGCAAACACTTCCCCCGTAAGGACCTTGGGAAATATACATGGGAGTTTAATACAGAGAGATGTGTTTGTAAGGAAACCCTACAATAGACTGATTCTCTATTTGTGTGTCCCTCAGGACTTCAAAGAGTTTGTCAGTGTCCAGCAAGACAGCTCAGCCAACCATGAATAAGCTGCCTCTTGATCTCTACACAGTAATGGTAGTGCGGCCGTGATGGTGCCTCACAAACCATTAAGCGGCAGGTTGTTGGTCACAGACAGGAGACTGACTCATGCTGCAAGCGAGGCGCAGAGGAGAGAGGGAAACTGCTTAATTGCTCAGTCAGCCAGACAGGCGTGCCAAACCTCTGAGGGGAGACGGAGGTTGGAAGATCGAAAACGGAATAGTCTATTTAGCCACTCAGGCAAGGGGGTGATACGGTAAACCAGGGAGTGATAGGTCTGAGCGAGGGATTGATGGGGTATCAGAAATGTTATAGAGTCTTTGCTAGGAATTGATAGGAGTCCCAAAGGAAGGCAGTGGCAGGGGTAGGGATGGGGGGTGGGGGAGTGTTGGAAGTGGAACTGTAAATGTGTAGGATTGATCCTCCCTCTGGAATAATAACTATGGTGATGTTGCAGCTTGCTGGGCAGTACTTTCATGACCTTAGAACAACCCAGAATGCTTTACAATGGCTGCACGAAAGGGAGGATTAAGAGAAGATGAGGATTAAAAAAACAAATGATTCCACATATTGTGGGCATCGCCGGCCAGATCAGCATTAATTTCCCATCCCGAATTGTCCTTGAGAAGGTGATGGTGAGCCATCTTCTTAAACCGTTGCAGTCCCCGAGGTGTAGGTACACCCACTGTGCTGTTAGAGAGAGAGTTCCAGGATCTTAGCCCGGCGACAGTGAAGGAACGGTGATATATTTCCAAGTCAGGATGGTGAGTGAGTTGGAGGGGAACTTGCAAGTGGTGGTGTTCCCAGCTTTCTGCCCTTCTAGGGGGTAGAGGTTGTGTGTTTGGAAGATGCTGATAAAGGAGCCTTGTGGAGTTCCTGCAGCGCATCTTGTTGATGTTACAAACGGCTGCTACTGGGCATCAGAAGTGGAGGGAGTGGACATTGAAAGTTGGGGATGAGATGCCAATCAAGTGGGCAGCTTTAAAATAAAAGCAAATTACTGCGGATGCTGGAATCTGAAACAGAAAATGCTGAAAAATCTCAGCAGGTCTGACAGCATCTGAGACGAGAGAACAGAGCTGACATTTCGAGTCTGGGCGACTCTGGCAGAGCGGGGCTGCTTTGTCCTGGATGGTGTTGAGCTTCTTGAGTGTTGTTGGAGCTGCACTCATCCAGGCAAATGGAGAGTATTCCATCGCACTCCTGACTTGTACCTTGTAGACTGCAGATATTTGGCTATGGGTTTCAAAGTAAGAGTTATTTTTTCATACAAAGCTCAGCGAAACTCATACATACCATCTGCAATGAGTAATTTCGATTAAGATAGAATGAGCTGGATGAATCAGGAGAATTTATTGGATTTGGCTTGCCTTGTTGTAATATATGAGGAGCGGAGGTTGCAGAACCAAGTCTAATTATTCGGATTATCAAATGTGATTCCAGCATGGCAAGCAGTTTGCATAGAGCTTGTTTTATCACAGCCTGTAGCAAGGCATTAAAACTTGGCTGTAGATCTAGGGTCTCTTTAGTTAGGGGTCCCTGAGCTATCCAAGGGGTCTCAGGGGAAGGGGGGGGGGGTACCTTATCCTGGTGGTCTCTAGGGGTCACCCCACTCAGGTGGTCTCTGGGGGGGGTTCTCCTATTCAAGGGGTCTGGCAGTTCTCGCTATCTAGGGGGTCTCTGGGGGGTATTTCATTTAAGGGGAGATGGCGGTGGAGTCTGGTGGGGGGGTGGGGGGTGGGCAGGCCATGCAATGTGGAGGGGAGGGTTGTGCTCGGATGGAGTCTGGGGGAAATTCCCTTGAGGGGTTACCCTTTGGCCCATGGTGAGGTCCACGTGTCAGCTATTTGTTTGGTGATACTTGTTGTGAATCCCACCAACATGATCCTGGTCCGGAGCACCAGAGAATCGCGAGGGCCCAGAGATTGTGGTGCTTTAAAATAAAAGCAAATTACTGCGGATGCTGGAATCTGAAACAGAAAATGCTGGAAAATCTCAGCAGGTTTGACAGCATCTGAGACGAGAGAACAGAGCTGACATTTCGAGTCTGGGTGACTCTGGCAGAGCGGGGCTGCTTTGTCCTGGATGGTGTGGAGCTTCTTGAGTATGGTTGGAGCAGCACTCATCCAAGCAAGTGGAGAGTATTCCATCACACTCCTGACTTGTGCCTTGTAGATGGTGGCTATTTGGCTATGCTTTCAAAGTAAAAGCTAAGTGGCTGCAAATGGATCATTCGGACAGCATCCTCCCACTGGCGGGTGGGCGTGAACCCCGATCCCGCCTCCCAGGAGGCCGGAGCATTGGGAGCAGTTACGTGCCTGGCACGAACCTTGATTACGGCCGACACCTGATTCTCCACAATCACGATCCGTGGTGCCTACATCGCAGGCCGGAGAACTCATCTGCTTTTTAGTGATGTTGGCTGAGGCATAAGAATTGGCCAGGACAGCGGTGAAAACGCCCTTGTTTCTCTTCCATATTATGCTTCTGGTTCCTTTCCATCCACCTGAGAGGGCAGATGACACCTCATTTTAGTGTGAGGAGCGTCCCTCACTATCTGTTAAAGCTGCTCTGGGCATCACGGTGGCGCAGTGGTTAGCACCACTGCCTCACGGCGCCGAGGTCCCGGGTTCGATCCCGGCCCTGGATTACTGTCCGTGTGGAATTTGCACATTCTCCCTGTGTCTTCATGGGTTTCACTCCCACAACCTAAAGATGTGCAGGGTAGTTTGGTTGGCTACACTATGTAATAATAATCTTTATTGTTACAAGTCGGCTGACATTAAACCTGCAGTGAAGTTACTGTGAAAAGCCCCTAGTCGCCACATTCCGGAACCTGTTAGGGTACACAGAGGGAGAATTCAGAATGTCCAAATTACCTAACAGCACGTCTTTCGGGACTTGTGGGAGGAAACCGGAGCACCCGGAGGAAACCCACACAGACACGGGGAGAACGTGCAGACTCCGCACAGTGACCCAAGCCGGGAATCGAACCTGGGACCCTGGAGCTGTGAATCAACAGTGCTAACCTCTGTGCTACCATACAGGCCCCTTAATTGCCCCTTAATTGGAAAAAAAATAATTGGGTTCTCTAAATTTCTGAAAAAAAGCTGCTCTGAAATTATCGTCCACCCCCCACCTCACCCCACCCTCGGCCACTCCTCCCCCATATCTCTTATTCCAGCGTAACTCCTTCCCGCCAATCACTAAGGCCAGCTTTCCCCATTTGGGCTGGTTCGCCAGCCAAGTTGTTCACTATATCCCATGTTAACCCTGCAGTGCCGGGTCTGCTGCACTCTCAGAGCTGATATCGGACAGATGAGACCCATTCTGGCAGATCGTTAAAGACCATCCTCTGAACTAATTCAATCAGCGGGATACTGCCATCGCACAACTAACTACTTGGGGCAGCACGGTAGCATGGTGGTTAGCATCAATGCTTCACAGCTCCAGGGTCCCAGGTTCGATTCCCGGCTGGGTCACCGTCTGTGTGGAGTCTGCACGTCCTCCCCCTGTGTGCGTGGGTTTCCTCCGGGTGCTCCGGTTTCCTCCCACAGTCCAAAGATGTGCGGGTTAGGTGAATTGGCCATGCTAAAATTGCCCGTAGTGTCCTAATAGTAAGGTTAAGGGGTGGAGTTGTTGGGTTACGGGTATAGGGTGGATACGTGGGTTTGAGTAGGGTGATCATTGCTCGGCACAACATCGAGGGCCGAAGGGCCTGTTCTGTGCTGTACTGTTCTATGTTCTATGTTCTATATTATGTTGCCAAAGGGCATTAATTAACCAGCGGGCTTTCTGTCCTCTTGGGGAATCAAAGAGCAGAGGAATCAGACGGGAAAGTGGAGTTGGGACCAGAGATCAGTCATGATCGTATTGGAACACTTTTGAGGGACTGAGTGGTCTTCTCCTATGTTTAACGTTCTTATTTTACGTCAATTCAACAGTTTTTGTGGTCACTTTTAAGGATATCAGCTTTTAGTTTTCATACAACTTTCAAAACCAAATTCAAATTTCAAACTGCGATGGTGGGAACTTGCATTCTCGAGATCACTAAACTGGTCTCATATGCATCATCCAATCATACCCATCGAGTCTGTGAGGGTGATAGCGAGAGTATTTAATAGACATATTTAAAATTGTGAAAGTGTTTGCTGCCTTATACATAAAGGAGATTTAATGGCCGCTTTGCTCTTGAGCGAGAGGGCGACGAGGTCGTTAAATCGCGGCCAAAATTGGGAGCCGCGTCGGGTGCCGATCGGTTTGCGATCTAACCAAACCATTCCCATTGGCGAAATCGCAGGAGCGTGGTGAGAATCCAATTATCATCACTTCAGCCCAATCTCCATACAATTAACAAAGTGATCTCCTATCTCACGGCCTCCTGTGATTTAACCGTCTCCCCAGCAAGTGGTCACTTGGGCGCCGATCAGTACTCCTTTTTAAAAATGTGAACCTGGCAGAAGAGCTGCTGCGGGGCCCCGAGGAGGCGAACATCCATCTTGGCTCACAGGCAAAGAGCCCAGGGGCACCGCTGTCCCGGTGCTGGGAGGGGGTTGGGGTAGCTCCTGGGGGCACAGCTTCAGTCAGGCTGGGCCACCATTGGTGATGGTTGGGGTTTGGGTGCTGTGGGAGGGGGCCTGAGGAAATGGGACATATGTAGGGAGGTGGGGAGTAGTGTGGGAGGCGTATGGGGGGTGGGGTCAGAGGATGCTGGTGGGGGAGGTCGGGCACTCGGTGCCAATGCACCGGAGTGGCCCGGTGGCGGTCGTTACCCTTCTTACGGCACTGGGCCAATCGTCCTGCTAATGCTCCCTGTGTTAATGCCCCCTGCGGCAGTGGCTGCCCTGTGGCTGACCCTCCTGGACCCTCGGGGAAACAGGACATCCCTCCTGGCCTCCACCGTGTCCAACAGCCGTCCCAGGTCGCGTCACCAAAGCGTGGGGCTGGACTCGGTGGAGGCGTGACTGAGAGCGGAGTGGGGTTGGCTGGACACGATTGGCTTAAGTGTTGCTGTCCCTTGTTAGCAGGGGGCTGACGAGCGCGATCCCGGCCAATCAGCCGGTGAGGCATGATTTGCGACTTGAATCCCGTTGGGGCTCGTTAAATGGACCAATTAACATTTTATCGCGGTGACGGCCTCCCCTGCCGAGCGTCGGGGAGCTCGTGGCATTTCTCGCTCGCTCCCTCACTTGGAAACCATTTGCTTAAATCGGTCCCCACATTTCCACTTATGAGAGCTGTTTTGATGAAGCGATGTGCAGTGGAAGATATTAAAAACCTTGCATGTAGTGCACAGTTTTCTGCATCGCACTCACCCCTGTCACATTTACCCTGAGACCTGTTATAAGACCAAATAACCCCTGTTGCTTTTAAGACCACGTGTATTTTGTTAGCTGATAGAAGCAGTAGCTCGAGGAAGGCAGAAATTTAGCTGAGCGATCCAGCACTCGAAGGGTTAACCTCTTGACAGTACGGGGCGGCATATTTCTTCCCTTGTATGAAAAACATCGCTGCATTCCTGGGGGTAGGAGAAGGGGTCGGGAAGCTGTGACGGTACAGTACACAGCTGACCTTTGGAGTGCTGATGTCTGATGACAGAACTGTTGCAGTTATTTAATATTAAAAGCCTTTTCAGACTCTTTGCCATTTCCAGCCAGCGATTTCCTGAGCAATGTGCAGCTGGTTTAGACGCAGGAAGCGGCTGCTTAACTCCAGCTTGGACAGACAGTCCAGCAGAAACCACGTTTAATTACAAATTACCTCTCATGGGAAAACAAATGGAGTTCCATCTGACTCCAGCCTATCATCCAAACTCCTGGGAGGTGGTAGAACGCCCAGTGGCCTCGACCCAAAACCCATGAAGCATGAGTTCAAATCTCACCAGGGAAGTTCCAAAAATCTGGAAATATCTGAATTCACCTGAGGAAGGAGCAGTGCTCTGAAAGCTCGTGTTTGAAACAAACATGTTGGACTTTAACCTGGTGTTGTAAGACTTCTCACTCTGTTTTGTTTTGTAAGCAAATACAGAAGCTAATTTTTACACAGCAAGCTCCCACAAACAGGAATGAGATAATGAACAGGTCATCTTTTTTAGGGAACATAGTTGTCAGATAAATGTTGATGAGGATAACAAGGATAACGCCTGCCTCTTCATCTCTCTCTGCAGAACTTGTTGAGACAATTCCCAAAGTCAAATGAAATTCACTTGAGTCATTTACCCAGGACTGAAAAAAGATGGTGTTACTATTCTTGATCAATTTCCAGTGGTTCCCTGCGGGGGGGGAGGATGGAATTCAGCTCAACTGAGAGAATCCCAAACCCCCTCTGTCCCAGCACACTCCACCCCCTGCCACGGCCAAATAGATTGTTGACCTGCACTGCCTAATAATAATAATCTTTATTGTCATAAGTAGGCATACAGTAACACTGCAATGAAGTCACTGTGAAAAGCCCCTAGTCCCCACATTCTGGCGCCTGTTCGGGTACGCAGAGGGGGGGATTCAGAGTGTCCAATTCACCTAACAAGCACGTCTTTCGGGACTTGTGGGAGGAAACCGGAGCACCCGGAGGAAACCCATGTGGACACAGGGAGAACGTGCAGACTCTGCACAGACAGTGACCCAAGCCGGGAATCGAGCTTGGGACCCTGGCGCTGTGAAGCAACAGTGATAACCAATGTGCTACCTTGCCGGCCCCACTTGTAACTAAAGGCTACAAGGCACCCAGCCTGGAATGCTTTCAAAACCAAAGCGTGATACAAAAAGGCAACATATTTTTCCACTAATATTGCAGAGGCTTCATTCTGTCCACAGAGATGTGGTTTGTAACTAGCTTCAGCATTTGTTGGCATGTGTGATCTGTTGATGGTCATGTGATGTTAAACTCTATTGCGTGTTGATTCCAGTTTTGGCAGGTTGGACATTGATATTTCGTTATAGGTCACAATTTGCATGTTTATTGTTATCCGTCTCTCTGATGATTGGACAGAATCAGAGAGGTCTCTTTCTGACTGAAATTATAAGCAGTTATTGAACTGAATCACAATTGAGCAATTCTCACCTTGTTTGTTTAAGTTGCAGCTCAATTTTTTTTACTGAAACAGAATACGCAAGAAAACTCGATGAATTAAGAGGTCGTGAGATTTTGTTTTTCATTCTCAGGATGATTCTATTACCCAAATGGGCAGCACGGTAGCACAAGTGGATAGCACTGTGCCTTCACAGCACCATGGTCCCAGGTTCGATTCTGCGCTGGGTCACTGTCTGTGCGGAGTCTGCACATTCTCCCCATGTCTGCGTAGGTTTCCTCCAGGTGCTCCGGTTTCCTCCCACAGTCCAAAGATATGCAGGTTAGGTGGATTGGCCATGATAAACTGTCCTTAGTGTCCAAAAAGGTTAGATGGGGTTATTGGGTTATGGGGATAGGGCGGAAGTGAGGGCTTAAGTGGATCGGTGCAGTTTTGATGGGCCGAATGGCCTGCTTCTGCAGTGCATGTTCTATGTTCTAAATTATCATTGTAAGCAAAGGGTGATATTAAACTCAGTGTTAGAATGTTGAGGCGATGTTGGGAGTGCCTAATGCTAAACCTGTTGTACTCATTGTCCCAAATTTACATTGATACTAAATCAAATCCATTCTTGAGTATATGTTAAATTTCTTCATTGATGTTTTTGACAATGTTACGAGCCTCTTTTAGCTGAGATGGGCTGTACTTTTGGATCTTGTGTCTAAAACCCAATCTTGCACAATGAATTGCATCCATTCCCCACACCGATCATCTTTACAGTTTATCAGAAGTAGATTGCTGACTGGCCGAGTTCAATGTCCAAAAGTGCTTGAGGGTGTCAAAAATCAACTTTGGAATGTGTGCACATCCAATCGGAAAGAATTGTGGCTCATCCAATCAGGCAGAGCCTGATTCACAACGTCGGGATATCCCAAAGCACTTTTTTGAAGTAAGAAATGTGGTGTAGGAAATGCAACGGCCAATTTGTGCAAAGCGCGATCCCAGAAACAGCAATTTTAGAATTTTTTAGAACAGTACAGCACATAACAGGCCCTTCGGCCCTCGATGTTGTGCCGAGCAATGATCACCCTACTCAAACCCACGTATCCACCCTATACCCGTAACCCAACAACTCCCCCTTAACCTTACTTTTTAGGACACTACGGGCAATTTAGCATGGCCAATCCACCTAACCCGCACATCTTTGGACTGTGGGAGGAAACCGGAGCACCCGGAGGAAACCCACGCACACACGGGGAGGACGTGCAGACTCCGCACAGACAGTGACCCAGCCGGGAACCGAACCTGGGACCCTGGAGCTGTGAAGCATTGATGCTAACCACTATGCTACCATGCTGCCCAATTGAAGGTCTAATACAGACGGGAAATATACAGTAAATGGCAGAACCGTTAAGAGTATTAATAGGCAGAGGGATCTGGATGTGCAGGTACACAGGTCACTGAAAATAACAACGCAGGTAGAGAAGGTAGTCACGAAGGCATACGGCATGCTTGCCTTCATCGGCCAGGGCATTGAATTTTAAAATTGGCAAGTCATATTGCAGATTTATAGAACCTTAGTTAGGCCACACTTGGAATGCAGTGATCAATTCTGGTCGCCACACTACCAGAAGGATGTGGAGGTTTTGAAGAGGGTCCAGAAAATATTTACCAGGATGGTGCCTGGTATGGACGGCATTGACTATGAGGAGAGGTTGGAGAAATTTAGTTTGTTCTCACTGGAATGACGGAGGTTGAGGGGCAACCTATTAGAAGTCTACAAGATTATGAGGGGAGTAGACAGAGTGGATAGTCAGAGGCTTTTTCCCACGGTGGAAGGCATAGGTTTAAAACCACGTGTTTTATTTGGGGGCATAGGTTTAAGGTGCGAGAGGCAAGGTTTAGGGGCTTGTTTAGCACAGTGGGCTAAACAACTGGCTTGTAATGCAGAATAAGGCCAGCAGCACGGGTTCAATTCTCCTACCAGCCTCCCTGAAAAGGCCCCGGAATGTGGCGACTAGGGGCTTTTCACAGTAACGTCATTGAAGCCTACTTGTGACAATAAGTGATTATTATTATTATTATTAAAGGAGATGTACGAGGCAAGATTTTTACACAGAGGTTAGTGGGTGCCTGGAACTCGCTGCCAGAGGAGATGGTGGAAGCAGGGACGATAGTGACGTTTAAGGGGCATCTTGACAAATACATAAATAGGATGGGAATAGAGGGATATGGACCCCAGAAAGGTACGTGGTTTTAGTTCAGACGGGCAGCAAGATCGGTGCAGACTTGGAGGGCCAAAGGGCCTGTTCCTGTGCTGTAATTTTCTTTGTTCTCTGTTCTATCTGTTTCAGTGATGCTGGCTGAGGTTTGAAACCCAAACACGAGGAAGAACGTCACTGCTCTTCTTCAAAGCAGCACCTGGGATTTGCGACATCCACCTGAGAGGGGAGGCAGGACTTGTCTATAACATTTTGGGATGATTCCCCTTTCCCGCTGGCTTGTGGGTTTCCCAGCGGAGTGGGGTGTCTTCAGTGGGAAACCCCATTGACAAGCGGTGGGAAGAGAGAATGTCGCCCCCCGCCAAGAAACACACGGCTGGGAGACACAAGAATCCAGCCCTTCATCTGAAAAATGGTGTCCCTGACAATACAGTACTCCCTCCACACTACACTGAATTGTCGTGCTGGACTACATCCCCATAGTGGGAGCTGAATCCACAGACTTCACGTTTCGAGGTGAGATTGTTACCAATGAGACACAGATTACCTTCCACGATCCAAAATCTCCATACGTAGCCCTGTGAACAGTGAGAATGGAGGTTAGCAAAAGCAAATGACTGGTCTTGTGCTACCGAAAGGTAACATAAACAAAGGCTGTTTGCAACCCCATGTTAAATCACCTTAATTGGAAACATGTGCAGTTCAGCCAAGAGTGAGCTGACAATTCCTGTCTCTTTCGCCCAGCAACTGGGAATTCTGTGAATGGGTTGTGTTGTCCAGTGTCATTAAAAGTGATGCATTCCCCTTCGAGGCTCCCTTACCGCTGTCTTATCCTGTTAAAATATTCAGAGACATTCGCCAGTGCCCATGTTTAACAGAAAACTAAAATAAGATTATCCCGCTTGCAAAGTGAGCTGGTAAATATGACAAAGTGGCATTATCCTGGCTAGCTGTACTGAGCAACTCATGTAGCATTTGGCAAAGATAGAATCGTAGGAAATATTTGAACTTATATAAACTTTATCCCATCTCAGCATTCGCAAAGCGCTTCACATACAATGTCTTAGTTTGAAATGCACTGGTGTTATATTGGCAAATAACAAAGAAGGAAAGAATTTGCATTTACATTGCACCTAGAACAACCTCAGGACGATCCAAAGAACTTTATAGAAA
This sequence comes from Scyliorhinus canicula, assembly GCF_902713615.1. Taxonomy (NCBI): domain Eukaryota; kingdom Metazoa; phylum Chordata; class Chondrichthyes; order Carcharhiniformes; family Scyliorhinidae; genus Scyliorhinus; species Scyliorhinus canicula. The sequence continues at coordinate 305,544,012 of NC_052146.1, forward strand.
AATGAAATAATTTTTGAACTTTAGTCACTGTTGTAATGTGGGAAAAGTAACAGCCAACTTGCCTACAGCAAACTCCCACACACAATGATGTAAAATGAGCAGGTAATCTGCACTTAGTGATGCTGAGAAGGAGTGACCTGGCTCCCCTCTTACTTGTTCAAAACAAAAGTTAACGTCTTTTTTTCCCCAAGAACATACCTTTTCTGAATCCAAATCGATTTAACTGCATAAGCTGTGAGTTATAAGGAGCCAATAAAACAAGGTATTCTTGAGTCAAAGAAAGAGAACATTTATTAATCACCAACTCTGAGGAAATAATAAAACATGAAATGAACCAGTCAATCAGTCACCTGCACACACACATACACGCATACACGCATGCACACATTCATGCACGCACTCATGCGTGCACACTCATGCAGGCAACCACATGCACATACACATGTGCACACACTCATGCATGCACACTCATGCATCCAACCACATGCATGCACACACATGCATGCACACACAATCATGCATGCACACTCACACACGCACATTCACACACACACGTGTGCACACACTCATGCACGCACACTCACGCCATGCACTCAATCACGCACACACACTCACGCCATGCACTCAGACACACACACACTCACGCCGCACATGCATTCATGCCTGGACACACAAACATGTACACAACCACATACACGAACCCACACGCACGCACTCATGCACGAACCGACACACGCGCACCCATGCACGAACCGGCACACACGCACTCGTGCACAAACCCACACACTCACGCATACACCCACTCACGTGCATTTTTAATGCCTCTTCCTGAAACAGTTACAAAACCGTTGTGTGTCTGGATTATAGGAAATGTCTCCCCCGAAGGTGATTTGTTGGTTTCTCACCTTCACCTTGGATTCTGATCTTGCAGTTTTCAGCAATTTGCTCTGCCTCAGATCAAATTGCGCAATTTCCAGTCAGTTGAAAGTTAAAAAATAATATTTTCAAAATAAACTGACACTGCCTTGAGTCTACACTTGAGCATTTTTATGAGATTACCGACATTGACTCGGAACGACATAGCATCTCTGCTGCTACTTAAAGGACTGCAGCAAGTATTTACAAGGCTCTCTCTTCAATGAATTGTATTAAGTCACAGTGTTGTCTATAAAGTTATTTCACTAAAGTAAACATATCCTCATGAAAACCAGAATGATCTTCCCATGGAGAAATCAAATGGATAGAGATAGATATTTAAATAAATAATTACCCAGAATAGAAATACGTTAATTACTTATGCTACTCAACATCCAAAAGTAAAATCAATAATTAAATACAGTTTATAGATTTAAATCATTTTTTAATAAAGGAGAGTTAATTGAAACACACCTTTGTACAGATGTGTACATAATGCAATATTTCTGTATTGCTTTTGTAAGCCTGTTATGAACATAAGTATTTTCTTTATAAATATTTGGAATTACATTTTTATGTAACCTGAAATGAAGGGAACTATAACTTCAATGCACCCTTTGTAAATACAGACAAAGTTCTTTTGATTTTCTGTGGCTTATCAAAGTGATGAATGTCAGTGCGAGGGAAAGGAATTATTCATCTCAAACTACCGACATCATGAAAACACCCAACTCAATGACAGTTCCTTTGCAGTGTCCCAATCAAATACACACAGCGCAGTTGGAGCATGGGTTAGATACAGAGTAAAGCTCCCTCGAAACAGTTCCCATCAAACAACCCAAGGACAGGTACAGCACGGAGTTAGATACAGAGTAAAGCTCCCTCTACACTGTCCCCATCAAACACTCCCAGGACAGGTGCAGCACAGGGTTAGATACAGAGTAAAGCTCCCTCTTCACGTTACCTATCAAACACTCCCAGGACAGTTACAGCACGGGGTTAGATACAGAGTAAAGCTCCCGCTACACAGTTCCCATCTAACACTCCCAGGACAGGTACAGCATGGGGTTCCATACAGAGTAAAGCATCCTCTGGACTCTCGCCATGAAACACTCCCAGGACAGGTGCAGCACGGGGTTAGATACAGAGTAATGCTCCCTCTACACTGTCCCCTTCAAACACTCCCAGGATAGGTACAGCACGGGATTTGATACAGAGTAAAGCTCCCTCAACACTGTCCTCATCAAACACTCCCAGGACAGGTAGAGCACGGGTTATATACAGAGTAAAGCTCCCTCTACACTGTCCACATCAAACACTCCCAGGACAGGTATGGCACGTTGTTAGATGCAGAGTAAAGCTCACTCTACACTGTCCCCATCTAACACTCCCAGGACAGGTACAGCACGTGATTCCTAACAGAGTAAAGCTCCCTCTACTATGTCCCCATCAAACACTCCAGGACAGGTAAAGCACGGTGTTAGATACAGACCATAGATCCCTCTACACGGCCCCTATCTAACACTCCCAGGACAGGTACAGCACGGGATTCCATACAGAGTAAAGCTCCCTCTACACTGTCCCTATCAAACACTCCCAGGGAAGATACAGCACGGTGTTAGGTACAGAGTAATGCTCCCTCTATACTGCCCCCATCATACACTCCCAGATCAGGTACAGCACGGGGTTAGATACAGAGTAAAGCTCCCTCTACACAGTCCCCCTCAAACACTCCCAGGACAGGTACAGCACGGGTTAGATACAGAGTAAAGCTCCCTCTGCACTGTCCCCATCTAACACTCCCAGGACAGGTACAGCACGGGGTTAGATACAGAGTAAAGCTCCCTCTACACTGTCCCCATCAAACACTCCCAGGACAGGTACAGCACGGGGTTAGATACAGAGTAATGCTCCCGCTACACTGTCCCCATCAAACACTCCCAGGACAGGTACAGCACGGGGTTAGATACAGAGTATAGCTCCCTCTACACTGTCCCCATCAAACACTCCCAGGACAGGTACAGTACGGGGTTAGATACAGAGTAAAGCCCCTCTACACTGTCCCCATCAAATACTCCCAGGACAGGTATAGCACAGGGTTAGATACAGAGTAAAGCTCCCTCTACACTGTCCCCATCAAACACTCCCAGGACAGGTACAGCACGGGGTTAGATACAGAGTATAGCTCCTTCTACACTGTCCCCATCAAACAGTCCCAGGACAGGTACAGCATGAGGTTAGATACAGAGTAAAGCTCCCTCAACACTGTCCTCATCAAACACTCCCAGGACAGGTACAGCACGGGGTTAGATACAGAGTGAAGCTCCCTCTACACTGTCTCCATCAAACACTCCCAGGACAGGTACAGCACGGTGTGAGGTACAGGGTATTGTTCATTCTACACTGTCCCCATCAAACACTCCCAGGACAGGTACAGCATGTGGTTCCTAACAGAGTAAAGCTCCCTCTACGATGTCCCCATCAAACACTCCAGGACAAATACAGCACGGGGTTAGATACAGAGTAAAGCCTCTCTACATTCTCCCCATCAAACACTCCCAGGACAGGTACAGCACTGTGTTAGATACAGAGTAAAGCTCACTCTACACTGTCCCCATCTAACACTCCCAGGACAGGTACAGCGCGTGGTTCCTAACAGAGTAAAGCTCCCTCTACACTGTCCACATAAAATACTCCCAGGACAAGTACAGCACGGGGTTAGATACAGAGTAATGCTCCCTCTACGATGTCCCCATCAAATACTCCCAGGACTAGTACAGCACGGGGTTAGATACAGAGTAAAGCCCCTCTACACTGTCCCCATCATACACTCCCAGGACAGGTACAGCACGGGGTTAGATACAGAGTAAAGCTCCCTCCACACTGTCCTCATCAAACACTCCCAGGACAGGTACAGCACGGGGTTAGATACAGAGTAAAGCTCACTCTACATTGTCCCCATCAAACTCTCCCAGGACAGGTACAGCATGGGGTACCATACAGAGTACAGCATCCTGTGTACTGTCCCCATCAAACACTCCCTGGACAAGTACAGCATTGGGTTAGATACAGGGTAAAGCTCCCTCTGCACTGTCCCCATCTAACACTCCCAGGACAGGTACAGCATGGGGTTCCATACAGAGTAAAGCATCCTCTGGACTCTCGCCATGAAACACTCCCAGGACAGGTGCAGCACGGGGTTAGATACAGAGTAATGCTCCCGCTACACTGTCCCCATCAAACACTCCCAGGACAGGTACTGTACGGGATTAGATACAGAGTAAAGCCCCTCTACACTGTCCCCATCAAATACTCCCAGGACAGGTATAGCACAGGGTTAGATACAGAGTAAAGCTCCCTCTACACTGTCCCCATCAAACACTCCCAGGACAGGTATGGCACGTTGTTAGATGCAGAGTAAAGCTCCCTCAACACTGTCCTCATCAAACACTCCCAGGACAGGTAGAGCACGGGTTATATACAGAGTAAAGCTCCCTCTACACTGTCCCCATCAAACACTCCCAGGACAGGTATGGCACGTTGTTAGATGCAGAGTAAAGCTCACTCTACACTGTCCCCATCTAACACTCCCAGGACAGGTTCAGCACGGGGTGAGATACAGAGTGAAACTCCCTCTACACCGTCCCCATCAAACACTCCCAGGACAGGTACAGCACGGTGTGAGGTACAGAGTATTGTTCATTCTACACTGTCCCCATCAAACACTCCCAGGACAGGTGCAGCATGTGGTTCCTAACAGAGTAAAGCTCCCTCTACGATGTCCCCATCAAATACTCCCAGGACAAATACAGCACGGGGTTAGATACAGAGTAAAGCCTCTCTACATTCTCCCCATCAAACACTCCCAGGACAGGTACAGCACTGTGTTAGATACAGAGTAAAGCTCACTCTACACTGTCCCGATCTAACACTCCCAGGACAGGTACAGCGCGTGGTTAGATACAGAGTAATGCTCCCTCTACGATGTCCCCATCAAATACTCCCAGGACTAGTACAGCACGGGGTTAGATACAGAGTAAAGCCCCTCTACACTGTCCCCATCAAACACTCCCAGGACAGGTACAGCATAGGGTTAGATACAGAGTAATGCTCCCGCTACACTGTCCCGATCAAACACTCCCAGGACAGGTACAGTACGGGATTAGATGCAGAGTAAAGCCCCTCTACACTGTCCCCATCAAATACTCCCAGGACAGGTATAGCACAGGGTTAGATACAGAGTAAAGCTCCCTTAACACTGTCCTCATCAAACACTCCCAGGACAGGTAGAGCACGGGTTATATACAGAGTAAAGCTTCCTCTACACTGTCCCCATCAAACACTCCCAGGACAGGTATGGCACGTTGTTAGATGCAGAGTAAAGCTCACTCTACACTGTCCCCATCTAACACTCCCAGGACAGGTACAGCACGTGATTCCTAACAGAGTAAAGCTCCCTCTACTATGTCCCCATCAAACACTCCAGGACAGGTAAAGCACGGTGTTAGATACAGACCATAGATCCCTCTACACTGCCCCTATCTAACACTCCCAGGACAGGTACAGCACGGGATTCCATACAGAGTAAAGCTCCCTCTACACTGTCCCTATCAAACACTCCCAGGCAAGATACATCACGGTGTTAGGTACAGAGTAATGCTCCCTCTATACTGCCCCCATCATACACTCCCAGATCAGGTACAGCACGGGGTTAGATACAGAGTAAAGCTCCCTCTACACAGTCCCCCTCAAACACTCCCAGGACAGGTACAGCACGGGTTAGATACAGAGTAAAGCTCCCTCTGCACTGTCCCCATCTAACACTCCCAGGACAGGTACAGCATGGGGTTCCATACAGAGTAAAGCTCCCTCTACACTGTCCCCACCAAACACTCCCAGGACAGGTACAGCACGGGGTTAGATACACAGTAATGCTCCCGCTACACTGTCCCCATCAAACACTCCCAGGACAGGTACAGCACGGGGTTAGATACAGAGTATAGCTCCCTCTACACTGTCCCCATCAAACAGTCCCAGGACAGGTACAGCATGAGGTTAGATACAGAGTAAAGCTCCCTCAACACTGTCCTCATCGAACACTCCCAGGACAGGTACAGCACGGGGTTAGATACAGAGTGAAGCTCCCTCTACACTGTCTCCATCAAACACTCCCAGGACAGGTACAGCATGGTGTTAGGTACAGAGTATTGTTCATTCTACACTGTCCCCATCAAACACTCCCAGGACAGGTACAGCATGTGGTTCCTAACAGAGTAAAGCTCCCTCTACGATGTCCCCATCAAATACTCCCAGGACAAGTACAGCACGGGGTTAGATACAGAGTAATGCTCCCTCTACGATGTCCCCATCAAATACTCCCAGGACTAGTACAGCACGGGGTTAGATACAGAGTAAAGCCCCTCTACACTGTCCCCATCAAACACTCCCAGGACAGGTACAGCATAGGGTTAGATACAGAGTAAAGCTCCCTCCACACTGTCCTCATCAAACACTCCCAGGACAGGTACAGCACGGGGTTAGATACAGAGTAAAGCTCACTCTACATTGTCCCCATCAAACACTCCCAGGACAGGTACAGCATGGGGTACCATACAGAGTACAGCATCCTGTGTACTGTCCCCATCAAACACTCCCTGGACAAGTACAGCATTGGGTTAGATACAGGGTAAAGCTCCCTCTGCACTGTCCCCATCTAACACTCCCAGGACAGGTACAGCATGGGGTTCCATACAGAGTAAAGCATCCTCTGGACTCTCGCCATGAAACACTCCCAGGACAGGTGCAGCACGGGGTTAGATACAGAGTAATGCTCCCTCTACACTGTCCCCTTCAAACACTCCCAGGATAGGTACAGCACGGGATTTGATACAGAGTAAAGCTCCCTCAACACTGTCCTCATCAAACACTCCCAGGACAGGTAGAGCACGGGTTATATACAGAGTAAAGCTCCCTCTACACTGTCCACATCAAACACTCCCAGGACAGGTATGGCACGTTGTTAGATGCAGAGTAAAGCTCACTCTACACTGTCCCCATCTAACACTCCCAGGACAGGTACAGCACGTGATTCCTAACAGAGTAAAGCTCCCTCTACTATGTCCCCATCAAACACTCCAGGACAGGTAAAGCACGGTGTTAGATACAGACCATAGATCCCTCTACACTGCCCCTATCTAACACTCCCAGGACAGGTACAGCACGGGATTCCATACAGAGTAAAGCTCCCTCTACACTGTCCCTATCAAACACTCCCAGGGAAGATACAGCACGGTGTTAGGTACAGAGTAATGCTCCCTCTATACTGCCCCCATCATACACTCCCAGATCAGGTACAGTACGGGGTTAGATACAGAGTAAAGCTCCCTCTACACAGTCCCCCTCAAACACTCCCAGGACAGGTACAGCACGGGTTAGATACAGAGTAAAGCTCCCTCTGCACTGTCCCCATCAAACACTCCCAGGACAGGTACAGCACAGGGTTAGATACAGAGTAAAGCTCCCTCTACACTGTCCCCATCTAACACTCCCAGGACAGGTACAGCATGGGGTTCCATACAGAGTAAAGCTCCCTCTACACTGTCCCCATCAAACACTCCCAGGACAGGTACAGCACGGGGTTAGATACAGAGTAATGCTCCCGCTACACTGTCCCCATCAAACACTCCCAGGACAGGTACAGCACGGGGTTAGATACAGAGTATAGCTCCCTCTACACTGTCCCCATCAAACACTCCCAGGACAGGTACAGTACGGGGTTAGATACAGAGTAAAGCCCCTCTACACTGTCCCCATCAAATACTCCCAGGACAGGTATAGCACAGGGTTAGATACAGAGTAAAGCTCCCTCTACACTGTCCCCATCAAACACTCCCAGGACAGGTACAGCACGGGGTTAGATACAGAGTATAGCTCCTTCTACACTGTCCCCATCAAACAGTCCCAGGACAGGTACAGCATGAGGTTAGATACAGAGTAAAGCTCCCTCAACACTGTCCTCATCAAACACTCCCAGGACAGGTACAGCACGGGGTTAGATACAGAGTGAAACTCCCTCTACACTGTCTCCATCAAACACTCCCAGGACAGGTACAGCACGGTGTGAGGTACAGGGTATTGTTCATTCTACACTGTCCCCATCAAACACTCCCAGGACAGGTACAGCATGTGGTTCCTAACAGAGTAAAGCTCCATCTACGATGTCCCCATCAAACACTCCCAGGACAAATACAGCACGGGGTTAGATACAGAGTAAAGCCTCTCTACATTCTCCCCATCAAACACTCCCAGGACAGGTACAGCACTGTGTTAGATACAGAGTAAAGCTCACTCTACACTGTCCCCATCTAACACTCCCAGGACAGGTACAGCGCGTGGTTCCTAACAGAGTAAAGCTCCCTCTACACTGTCCACATAAAATACTCCCAGGACAAGTACAGCACGGGGTTAGATACAGAGTAATGCTCCCTCTACGATGTCCCCATCAAATACTCCCAGGACTAGTACAGCACGGGGTTAGATACAGAGTAAAGCCCCTCTACACTGTCCCCATCAAACACTCCCAGGACAGGTACAGCATATGGTTAGATACAGAGTAAAGCTCCCTCCACACTGTCCTCATCAAACACTCCCAGGACAGGTACAGCACGGGGTTAGATACAGAGTAAAGCTCACTCTACATTGTCCCCATCAAACACTCCCAGGACAGGTACAGCATGGGGTACCATACAGAGTACAGCATCCTGTGTACTGTCCCCATCAAACACTCCCTGGACAAGTACAGCATTGGGTTAGATACAGGGTAAAGCTCCCTCTGCACTGTCCCCATCTAACACTCCCAGGACAGGTACAGCATGGGGTTCCATACAGAGTAAAGCATCCTCTGGACTCTCGCCATGAAACACTCCCAGGACAGGTATAGCACAGGGTTAGATACAGAGTAAAGCTCCCTCTACACTGTCCCCATCAAACACTCCCAGGACAGGTATAGCACAGGGTTAGATACAGAGTAAAGCTCCCTCTACACTGTCCCCATCAAACACTCCCAGGACAGGTATGGCACGTTGTTAGATGCAGAGTAAAGCTCACTCTACACTGTCCCCATCTAACACTCCCAGGACAGGTACAGCACGTGATTCCTAACAGAGTAAAGCTCCCTCTACTATGTCCCCATCAAGCACTCCAGGACAGGTAAAGCACGGTGTTAGATACAGACCATAGCTCCCTCTACACTGCCCCTATCTAACACTCCCAGGACAGGTACAGCACGGGATTCCATACAGAGTAAAGCTCCCTCTACACTGTCCCTATCAAACACTCCCAGGGAAGATACAGCACGGTGTTAGGTACAGAGTAATGCTCCCTCTATACTGCCCCCATCATACACTCCCAGATCAGGTACAGCACGGGGTTAGATGCAGAGTAAAGCTCCCTCTACACAGTCCCCATCAAACACTCCCAGGACAGGTACTGCACGGGTTAGATACAGAGTAAAGCTCCCTCTGCACTGTCCCCATCTAACACTCCCAGGACAGGTACAGCATGGGGTTCCATACAGAGTAAAGCTCCCTCTACACTGTCCCCATCTAACACTCCCAGGACAGGTACAGCATGGGGTTCCATACAGAGTAAAGCATCCTCTGGACTCTCGCCATGAAATACTCCCAGGACAGGTATAGCACAGGGTTAGATACAGAGTAAAGCTCCCTCTACACTGTCCCCATCAAACACTCCCAGGACAGGTACAGCACGGGGTTAGATACAGAGTATAGCTCCCTCTACACTGTCCCCATCAAACACTCCCAGGACAGTTACAGCATGAGGTTAGATACAGAGTAAAGCTCCCTCTACACTGTCCCCATCAAACACTCCCAGGACAGGTACAGCACGGGGTTAGAGACAGAGTAAAGCTCCCTCAACACTGTCCTCATCAAACACTCCCAGGACAGGTACAGCACGGGGTTAGATACTGAGGACTGGATTCTCCAATATGGAATAGAGTCACTCCTGCTGTCTGCTCGCAGTAGGTGCAGAGCTCACAAGCCATTCTTCCCTTTTCCATGCAAATATATGCATGGAGTGGTACTCGCCGGATTGTCCATTGATGCACTATCAATTACCATAAAGACAAGAGTAGTGGAATAATCAAGGCTTTATTGATCAAAGATGTTGTGCCTCCTGTAGCTGCGACCAGAATGGCTGCAGCACCGGCGAGCACACACATTTATACACCGCCTACTGGGCGGAGCCAGCATGCAGGGATTTACCCATGTACCTCTACTGTACGTGTCTTACTATAATACATATAATACTGGTAGTGGTGACTACCACATCCATCAGTTCAAGGCTTCGCATGAATCCTGGATGAGAGGCCAGAAGCATCACAGGAGTGTGGACAATCCGGCTTCCAGCCCATGAATCGGATACAAATGAGTGAAAATGGCGGAGAATCCACTGGTGTGTAAAACTCTCTCTACACTAATCCCATCAAACACTCCCAGGGTCTCCATTGTGAGCTGGCTGGCTGGCAGATTCTTGGCCGGTGAGGTTTGATGGTGCGTAGATGGAGAATGGATTGGAGGACAGATCCGTACGGCTGGTGTGTTGTGTGGGTACTACTCCAATGTGCCCCATAACCAAAGCAAATGATCCCATGATCCTGGCCCACCCATTATTGCAGTTAAAATCTGTGTACCCTGGATGGGTGGGAACCGATTGCCTGAACCATGTAGTTGAACGTGAAAATATACAAACAAGGAGCAGGAGTAGGCCATTCGGCCCCTTGAGTCTGGTCCTCCATTTATTCAACCATTCTGACTGCTCTTCTGTGACCTCAAATCTGCATCCTGCCTACTCTAGATAACCTTTCACCCCCTTGCTTACCAAGAATCTATCCACCTCTGCCTGGGAAATGTTCAAAGACTCTGCTTCCACCACCATTTCAGGACGAGAATTCCAAAGACTCACGACCCTCTGAGTGAAAATAATTTGCCTCATCTCCATTTTATATAAGCGACCCCTTACTTTTAAACAGTGACTCTTAATTCTAGATTCCCCCACATCCACCCTGTTGTTACCCCTCAGGATCTTATCTGTTTCAAGCAAGTCGCTTCTTACTCTTCTTAACTCTAGTGGATAACAGCCTTGCATCTCCAACTCTTCCTCATCATTAGACCATAAGACATAGGAGCAGAATTAGGCCACTCGGCCCATCGAGTCTGCCCCGCAATCACACACCCCATCGCTTTCAGGTATCCGTCTGGTCAACCTGCTCTGAACTGCTTCCAACACAGTGTGAAGGTGAGAAAGGTACTCATCCCAGGTCCCCAGAAAGATTTATTCCAAATATTAAATATAAATAACCTTTAGTTGACAGCCATTGTTAAAACTAGAAAGAGTGCAGAAGAGATTGATGGTCTGAGCTATAAGGAGAGGCTGGATAGACTGGGACTTTCTCCCCTGGAGCATAGGTGGTTTAGGGGTGATCTTGTAGAGGTCTATAAAATAATGAGGGGCATAGATAAGGTAGATGGTCAACATCCTTTCTCAAAGGTAGAGGAGTCTAGAACTAGAGGGCATAGGTTTAAGGTGAGAGGGGAGAGATACAAAAGAGACCAGAGGGGAAATTTCTTCACCCAGAGGATGGTGAGCATCTGGAACGAGCTGCCAGAGGCAGTGGGAGAGGACGGTACAATTTTGTCTTTTAAAAAGCAGTTGGACAGTTACATGGGCAGGGTGGGGATAGAGGGATATGGGCCAAATGCGGGCAACTGGGACCAGCTTAGTGATAGACACTGAGCGGCATGGACAAGCTGGGCCGAAGGGCGTGTTTCCATGCTGTAGACATCTCTGACCCTATTCAAGAAGCCTGAACAGAGTTGCATTCTGGATTAGGCCTTGTTATAGGGGCTGGTTTCGCTCACTGGGCTAAATCGTTGGCTTTTAAAGCAGACCAAGCAGGCCAGTAGCACGGTTCGATTCCCGTACCAGCCTCCCCGGACAGGCGCCGGAATGTGGCGACTTGGTGGCTTTTCACAGTAACTTCATTGAAGCCTACTCGTGACAATAAGCCATTTTCATATAAGTAACCGCCACTCCCCGCCACCCCCCCCCCCCCCCCCCCCCGGCCATGCTCTTGGTTTCTGTTCAAGCAGCCCGCACATTCCCAGAATGCCGGAATCCCTTCCTCAAACCTTTCTGTCTCCCTCTCCCTCTCTCCCCTGCTTTAAGACACCCTCTCAAAACACCCTCACTGAACACTCTTGGCTACGAGGTTCAGTGTTTGGATGCTGAGAGTAACCTTATGGCGCTGCCAACATTAAAGGTGGCAAATAAATGCAAATTGTTGCTGCTGCCTGATCCTCTAATATTGTCTGGAACTGGGCTCAAATACAGAAAAATCTCAGCTCTTGTGTTTGCTTAAGGGCAGGCATCTGATCAGAGTGCGGATGTGTCTGGAATACTGGACTTGTAAATGGACGTCAACCAAATACAATCCTGTCATCTTTCTTCATTGCTGTTCATCATATCATAGACAATGTTCGGCCTGTCAAGAGCATGTAATGATGAATATATGTGGAAAAATGCGAAGGGAAGTCATGTCTGAAATGAGGCGGCTTCATTAGCGAACAGCGATCAAATACCTCAAAGACCAGAAGAGATGTTGATCTTTACAATTGCACATAATTTCAGCAACTGAAGCGTAAGTGTCAATCATTCCCTCAGACTTTTCCTTCCCTAATGTCTGCCGTTTCTTTAATTCTTGTCAATGAATGTATGCCTTGATCTGACAGAGCAGACCTTTACAAAGAGATGCTAATTGTTTTTGTGCCAATCGGCGTACTTCAACTCTCTCCTAATGGCTGTCGTCCTTTCCCTTCAAACCTGCAAGAATCTCGTATTAAATCTCGGTGCGTAGGTTTTAGTGAGTGACATAAAGTCCACTATTACTGGAAGAGTAATCTCAACTTTGTCACCAGTCAACAGATCCTGGAGAAATTTCCTTCTCTGACAGTGCGTCATGACGAGTAACGCTCCCGGATTTGTCCCCCTGATCACATGAGAGCAGGATTGGCCGATATTGCTTCGACACAATGCTACATAACAGGCGATACTCTCTGGGGGACGAGGACTTTTGGGTCACTGGCACAGGGCTGAAATGTGCTTCAGGGTGATTACTATCACTTCCTCTCATTGCTTCTCAGTGACAGGGAGCTTGTTTAAGGCTGTTGAAAGAGCAACAGAATCTGTGTGGAGAATGTCAGGCTGGAGAAAACAATTCAGCTCCTGGTGGAGGATGATAGTATCCTCCGTCAATCCATTACGCTGCTGTTTCGCCCTGTAGATGAGCACATGGTGGGGGTGGAAGTGATTTTGTGCCAAGTAAATGTCAGCACAAGACAGGAAGAATTTGCATTTCTCCAGCACCTTTCACATTCCCAGGATGTCCCAAAATACTTCCCAGCCAATGGGGTAGTTTGAAGTACAGCCACTCTTGTATGTAAAACACTTATTTGACAATTTTTGCACGGCAAGTTCCCACATACAGCAACACAATCACGATGATCAGCTTCAGTGACTATGGTAGGGGGATAAATATTAATCAGGACAGGTAATTCGGGGCTGGTTTAGCACAGTGGGCTAAACAGCTGGCTTGTCATGCAGAACAAGGCAGCAGCACGGGTTCAATTCCCGTACCAGCCTCCCCAAACAGGCGCCAGAATATGGCGGCTAGGGGCTTTTCACAGTAACTCCATTGAAGCCTACTTGTGACAATAAGCGATTATTATTATAATAATTGTGCTGTTATCGGAGAGTCAGGTGTTTGAAAGGTCAAGCCCCACCTTAAAGGATTGAGCGTCTAATCCAGCTGGAGCTACAGCTCAGTACTGAGGGGGTGCTGTGCTGTCAGAGGTGCTGCTTTTTACCCGTTTCTTCCACAGAGTGAAAATCTGCGGCGCATTGCCAATCTCGCCAGACTTCCCCAGGCTGGAATTCTGAAGCCCATGTCTCACCCACCCTTCCCACTCAGGCGAGATGAGACAGGAGCAGTGAAGCACTCCCCCCCCCTCCCCCCGGCAGCTTCGATGTGGAGTAACTGGTGTGCAGAGGGGGAGGGGGGAGCGGACAATGTGGGAAGGGATGGGTGGTGGTGGGGGGGTCGGACCCAGAGTTGGGGCTGGTGTCAGACCCGGTGGTGGGTGGGGGGAGGGGATTGGGGGTGGGGAGGGGTCAGACCCGGTATGGGGAGGGGTTGTCCAACCCTGTTGAGGTGGGCCCATTCGTGGGTGAGTGGGGGGGGGGAGGTTCAAGCCCAGTCATGGAGGAGGGGTTAGACATGATGGTGGGGGTCCAAGAGGGAGGAAGAGGGGGTCAGTCAGTGAGTATGGGAGTGAAGGAGGGGTTTAGTCCAGCTGAGGATTCAGTCCGGGATGGAGGCTCAGTCAGGGAGTGATGGAGGGTGCAGTCCAGGAAGCGGAGTCATTCCGAGGGGGCAGGTCAGCCCGGGAGGTGGAGATCGGACTAGGTCGCACTGGGAACGGGGTGTCCTGTCCGGTTGGAGCAGGGGGGATGGTTCAGGTCAGGTCGGGAGAAGGGTGGGGTTCGAGTCGGGTTGTGGGTGGGGCGGTGTACCTGCTGGACGGGGACATGTTTATGTGGGGTATCCCGAGCGAGGCTGGATCTGGGCTTTAAATTGTTTCTCTGGAGCTGGAAGTTTGTTTTTCTGTGTCACTCCTTTAGAGTAACTATCAGTGAGTGGAACAATTCCAGAACCATCCAAAGTTAGTGATTTAAATCACTTCTGTCAGATGGTTCCCAGCCCAGCGCAATTGTCCAGAGCAAGTTAGCACTTCTGGGAAATTGCTGGGTAAACCATTACATGGGAACATCCGAGAGGCATTCCCAGGCCATCCTCATAAATGTGATGCTGGGGGGGGGGGGGGCTTGGCACGTAGGGCAGTGGTTAGCACTGGGACTATGGCCCTGTTTACCTGTATATCAAGTGTGGCGACATTTCAAAAACTCATTCACTGCAAGTAAAGCAATGCTTGAGGTTGTCTAAATCAAAGTTTACTTCTTTTGATATAAGGCCATTATGTCAATTCACCCAATATCTTGCAGGTAAATGTACAAATCAGCAGAGTTCTTCTGCTCTGGCATGTAACACATTCACAACTGTAACATACTTAACACACGTGACACATGTAACACACTTACGCGCTAAACTCATGTAACACTGTTAACCCATGCATCCAACTGATCCAGTCAGTTTTTCACAAAGTCTGTTTGCGTGGAGGAGATATTGTTACCACATCCTGGACCGGTGCGCGGTCAATTCCAACCCCTCTTGATCTGGAGTTGCAACACAATCAAATTAAGCAATAATTCTTACAAAAATACCCAAAGGTTTTGGCCCTCAGTTGCCCAATAATGACAGTCACAGGTTTGTAAATGTAAACACAGTTACTGTTGATTTATTACAAGAACTAGAATGGAATATGCAGCAAATACAACTAGTTAACTTTTATCTAATTTTTGATCAGATCCAGGGCCGGGATTCTCCCCTACCCAGAGGGGCGGGGGTCCCGGCGTGTTGGAGTGGTGTGAACCACTCCGGCGTCGGGCCACCCCAAAGGTGCGGAAGTCTCCGCATCTTTAGGGGCCAAGCCCACGCATTGAGGGGCTCGGCCCACGCCGGAGTGGTTGGCGCTCTGCTGGCTGGCGTGAATGGCCTTTGATGCCACGCCAGACGGAGCCGAAAGGACTTCGCCGGCCGACGGACGTCCGCGCATGCGCCAAAGGGTCAGCGGCTGCTGACGTTATCCCGGTGTATGCACAGGGGAGGGGGTCTCTTCCTCCTCCGCCATGGCGAAGACCATGGCGAAGGCGGAAGAAAAAGAGTGCCCCTACCCGATCGCGGGCCAGGCCACCGTAGGGGCACCGTGGGGTCAGATCGCCGCGCGCCCCCCCCAGGACCCCGGTGCCCGCCAGCGTCGCCAATCCCGCCGGTCAGGTAGGTGTTTTGATTCCAGCCGGCGGGAGAGGCTTGTCAGCGGTAGGACTTCGGCCCATTGCGGGCCGGAGAATCGCCGCGGGGGGCCCGCCGACCGGCCCGGCGCGATTCCCGCCCCCACCGAATCTCTGGTGGCGGAGAATTCGGGACACGGCGTGGGCGGGATTGACGCCAGCCCCGGGCGAGTCTCCGACCCGGAGGGGGGTCGGAGAATCACGCCCCAGGTCTCTGTTTGCAGCCTGGAATGGTTTCACTGTAAATACAGTCAGGTCTCTGCAGTGTCAGTAACACAGCAACTCACAGCCTTTCTGGAGAGAGAGAGTTTGCTCTAGACCCCACATTTCAAATGCTGTTACACCGGCATGTGCTGCAGTGGTTAGCATTGCTGCCTATGGCGCTGAGGGCGCTCAAATCCCAGCCCTCGGTCACTGTCCGTGTGGAGTTTGCACATTCTCCCCGTGTTTGCGTGGGTTTTACCCCCACAACCCAAAGATGTGCAGGGTGGGCGGATTGGCCATGCTAAATTGCCCCTTAATTGGAAAAAATTATTGGACACTAAATTTATTTTTGAAAAATAATCTCAAATGCTGTTTACTTTCTTACCCAAAATTCACTCATCTGAGCATTGGGGGATGTGAAAAGAAGCTATTAGCGTACAATGGATAGGTCAATAGAAGAGCCTTTTCTGGCTGACTAAATTAGATATTCACATCACATCATGTACCTAATGTAGGTCGAAAGTGAGGACAGGGACCTGCTTTTGCAGGATTACTGAAACCTTAGTTAATCCAGTCATTTGCTGATCTCATCAGTAACTGAGCCCTCATTACGCTCAGTGATAGAACATACATACATACAGTGCAGAATGAGGCCATTTGGCCCATCGAGTCTGCACCAACCCACTTAAGCCCTCACTTCCACTCTATCCCCATAACCCGATAACCCCTCCTAACCTTTTTGGACACTAAGGTCAATTTAACATGGCCAATCCACCTATCCTGCATGTCTTTGGACTGTGGGAGGAAACCGGAGCACCTGGAGGAAACCCACAGGGAGAATGTGAAGACTCCACAGACAGTGACCCAGCGGGGAATCGAACCTGGGACCCTGTGAAGCCATAGTGCTATCCACTTGTGTTACCATGCTGTCTCATAATGTTCATTCTATCTGTACACCAATACATCCGCCCATTGGATGATAGAAGTCATAGAATTTACAGTGCATAAGAAGGCTATTCGGCCCATCGAGTCTGCACCGGCCTCTAAAAGAGCATGCCACCCCATCCCCGCAACCCACCAAACCTTTGGACACTAAGGAGCAATGTAGTGTGTCCAATCAACCTAACCCGCACATCTTTGCACTGGAGGAGGAAACCAGATCCCCCACACAGGCATGGGGAGAGCGTGCAGACTCCACACAGACAGTGACCCAAGCCGGGAATGGAACCCTCGTCCCTGGCGACACGTAGGAATAGTTCCAGCAACTGTGCCACCCTGCCGCCCTCGATGCCCCATGCCTCGAAGGCATCACCAGAGTTCCCCTCCCAGAGCAGCAACAGGAGAGAATCCCACAGAGCCTCATTGTCAGGATCAGTGTGTCCTTCTGTTTGCTGAAGGTGATGGTGCTGAGAGTTATTCTAATCACCAAGAAGCAGAATGGTGCGTCGTCAGCGCAGACCTTTGCTTTCACACAGTGCCAGAGTGTGGGGTAGATGGGTGTGCCTGTTCAATGGCTCATTGCTAGTTCAATCAGTAGCTGATTAACATTGCCTTTCTCACCTCAGCTAGGTTATTCCAGCTCCTCCTGTATTATTTTTTTTAAAATAAACACTTTTAGAGACGTTGGCCGGACAAATTCATAATGTTCCAGTGAAGATCAGCGTAAGGTCAAGGTACAGAACCTGACGTTTCGACTGGACACTTTACAACCTGCCAGAACATTGCGTTCAAGAATTGCAGACAGTAATCTCAATGAAGTAGGAGCAGGAGGAGGCCACTTAGCCCCACGAGCCTGCATCGTCATTCAATAGGATTATTTCTGATCTGATTGTGGCCTCAATTCCATATTTCCGTGGACCTTCGGTTGTCTTTGACTCCCCTGTTGGTCGAGCATCTACCTGCAAATTATCTTCAAATTATTCGATGATGCAGCTTCAATCACTCTCTGGGGGAGAGAGTTTTACACAGACAAAACTGAATACTTCCACGGGACATCACTTCTATCATCATCACACCGGTCTACATCCCACCCCAGGCGGAAGTGAAGAAGGTGCTTGGTGAATTGTACATTACTGTAAATAATAATGAAACAGAACACCCGGAGGTCTTGTTGAAATGAAATTGAAATGAAAATCGCTTATTGTCACGAGTAGGCTTCAATGAAGTTACTGTGAAAAGCCCCTAGTCGCCACATTCCGGCACCTGTCCGGGGAGGCTGGTACGGGAATCGAACCGTGCTGCTGGCCTGCTGTAAAATCCAGCGATTTAGCCGAGTGAGCTAAACCAGCCCCTTGTTCATCATGGTCGGGGATTTCAACCAGGCCAACCTCAAGAGTGTACTGCCAAAATTCCACCAACACAACTCCAGTCCCACCAGGGGCCAAAACACTCTCGACCACTGCTACAGAAGAAACAAGGGCGCCTACCATTCCATCCCCCGACCGCACTTCGGAAAATCTGACCATAAGACGGTGCTCCTTCTCCCGGCAGACAAGCAGAAACTTAAGCGGGAAGATCTGGTTGAGAAGGTTGTGCGATGCTGGTCCGAGGAAACAGAAGAGCTCCTACCTGATTGTTTGGAGGCAGTGGTCTGGTCCATTTTCAAGAACTCAGCGACCAACCTAAACAAGTATGTCACCACCGTCACAGACTTCATCAGTAAGTATGTAGAAGACTGCGTGCCAAAGAAGGTAGTCCATACGTTCCCCAACCGGAAGCCATGGTTTAATCGGGAGATTGACTCCTTACTGAAAGCCAGGTCTGAGGCCTTCAAGACAGGCGACCCTGACCTATACACAAAATCTAGGTATGACCTCTGAAAATCATCAGGGATGCCAAGAGACAATACCAGACAAAGCTAGAGTCCCAGATTAACGTCACAGACTCTTACTGATTGTGGCAAGACTTAAATAATGTAACGGACTACAAAGCAAAGCCGAGTAGAATCTCCGGCAGCACCCCTCCCTGATGAACTCAATGCATTCTGCGCTCGTTGAGAGCAGAAGCCAGCGAACCAATGTCACCTGCCCCAATAGCACGGCCACATCCATACCCACTGTCATGGCCTCAGAAGTTAGATCAGCCTTCTCAAAAGTAAACTCATGGAAAGCAATGGTCCTCAGTCGTGCACTAAGATCCTGCACGGAACAACTGGCGGATGTGTTGCGGACATCTTCAACCTACGCCGTTCGGAGATTCCCACCTGCTTCAAGAAGACCACCATAATACCGGTGTCAAAGAAGAACCAGGCAACGTGCCTCAACTACTACCGACCGATGACCCTGACATCTATTACTATGAAGTGCTTCGAGAAGTTGGTCATGAGACACATCATATCCATACTCCCAGAATGCCTTGGTCCACCTCAATTCGCATACCACCACAACCGCTCCACAACAGAAACTATCTCCCTGGCTCTACACATCCCTGGAGCATCTTGACAAAAAGGACACCTATGTCAGATTTCTGTCCGTTGATTACAGCTCCATCTTCAACATCATAATCCCAGCCAAGCTCATATCCAAACTCCAAAACCTAGGAGCCAGCTCCTCCTTCTGCAACTAGATCCCTGACTTCCTGATCCACAAACCACAATCAGTAAGAAAAAACAACACCTCCTCCATAATAGTCCTCAATACCGGGGCCCTGCAAGGCTTCGTACGTAGCCCTCCACTATACTCCCTGTACACACATGACTGCGTGGCAAAATCTGGTTCCAATTGCATCTATAAATTTGTTAATGACACGTCTGTAGTAGGTTGGATCTCGAACAATGACGAGTCAGAGACATAGAGGGACATAGAGAACTGAGTGGAGTGGTGTAATGACAACTATGTCTCCCTCAATGTCAGGAAAACTAAGGAGCTGATCATCGACTTCAGGAAGCAAACTGTCATGGATGCCCCTAAGCGCATCGTTGGTGGTGAGGTGGAGATGGTTGACAGCTTCAAATACCGAGATGTAAACATCACCAACAATCTGTCCTGGTCCACCGACATTGACACTACGACTAAGAAAGCACAACCGCCTATACTTCCTCAGGAAATTAAGGAAATTCGACATGTCCACAATGACTCTTACCAATTTTTATCGATGTACCATAGAAAGCATCCTTTTGGCTGCATCACAGCCTGGTATGGCAAATGCTCGGCCCAAGACCATAAAAAGTACAGAGTGTCTTGAACACTGCCCAGTCCATCGATTGAAACCACCTCCCATCTATTGACTGTCGACACCTCCGCTGCCTTGGGAAAGCAGGCAAAATAATCAAAGACCTCTCCCACCCGGGTTATTCTCTCTTCCAACGTCTTCCATTGGACAGAAGATACAAAACTCTGAGTACACGCACCAATAGATTCAAAAACCACTAGTTTCTTCCCCGCTGTTACCAGACTCCTGACTGAACTGATCTCTCTGCGGATCTTCTCTGCTGCCTCACTCTGTCTGTTATTTACATTGTGTATTTATCATATGTTCTATGTTTCTTCATGTATGGAACGATCTGTACACTAAACAATACTTTTCACTGTACCTCGGTACGCGTGACAATAAATCTGAATCTAACTCATGACAGCCTGAGAGAAAAACAATTCTCCCCACCCCTCTCTGAAGTGAGGGACTTTACTTTTAAATTGTGCCCCAGCTTTCTTTTCTCTTTGCAGATTTTATTTTAACTCTATTTTTTCTCTTGATTTTGTTTTTGGATGGCAGCTTCTCATCCTTCTTCCCTTCTCAGCTCCCCAAGACACATGTCTTGTTTCTTTATTCATCCCGTTCCCATTCGCCATGGTCCTTCACCATTAAACCATTAATCATTTCATCTCTCCTGCATTCCACCCATTCGCTCTTTCCCCATCCTCTCCTAATAATAATAACAATCATTTATTGTCACGAGTAGGCTTCAATGAAGTTACTGTGAAAAGCCCCTAGTTGCCACATTCCAGCACCTGTTCGGGGAGGCTGGTACGGGAATTGAACCCACGCTGCTGCCTTGTTCTGCACTACAAGCCAGCTATTTAGCCCAGCGTGCTAAACCAGCCCCTGTTGTTTATTCTATTCCACGTGCTTAAAACCTAAAACCATTTTGAAGTTTCCACCTTTCCTGTCTTTAAAATCCCGAGAACCTGATTTCTAAAGCTCATCCCAGCGTTGGGAAACTGATTTTTGGCCTCACGCCAAATTCTGTTCCCCGCCCAGTCTTCCCGCTGCTGGACGATTCTGTTCCGGAACTTACGGAGAACTCCAAATGTGGACTAACCACTTCAACAGAATTCAATTCTGAACCTTCCAGAAATAAATCTCAGCGTTCTGCTGCTTTTCATGACCAAGTTACCATGTGTTACTAATTTTAATAATTTATCTGTGTCTCTGAGTTCTTTCCCTCTTCAATCCCATTTAGACCCAGTGAAAAGGTCGAAGGTCGAGCACACAAAGTTGAGGATGGTCTAATCAAAGTGTTCAATGCGTTAAAAGAATTTGATAGGGTGGATGCTAAGAAACTATTTTATCTGGTGCAAGACTGCACTACAAAGCGACCTACTTCATCCATCAGGGACACTGCTCCCTTCTGTAAACATTCCCCCCCCCCCCCCCCCCCGCAAAAAGCACACACCTAACCCTCCAACAATTTGCTGCTAACCTGATAGTTTTACAGTGATTAATGGTCAGTTTCAATTGGCACCAAATGATATATTTTGTGCCCACCTCTACCTCATTCAGATTCTTAACCTTTGCAAAGGTTATGCTTTGATTAACTTTTGCTTAACTTCAGAGTCAGTCTTCCAGCAGCTAGTGCGATATTTGTTGTAGCTACTGATTAGATAAACAGCACCAGACTAAATACAGAGCAGGTCAGATCGATGGTAACAGGGGAGAATGCTGTACAAGATAGGAAGAGCAGAATCACTTATTGTTGCATTAAAAGACAAGGTGGTAGAAACTCGATTTGGCCAATAATCAATCGACTACCGTCAAAGTCAGTGAAGGAGAAGATTGAGCAGCTAATGTGTTTTTTTTTGTATATTTTGTATTTAGGATCTGTGCAGAAGTGACGTTAGTTTCTATGGCTGAAATCTCCCAGGCTCATGTGCAGCCGGAGCCGCTGACTTTTCCATACTTTCTTGCAACCGATCTCACCACAGATGAGACTAGAGAATCTCGCCCTATGTGTGGAGCAGAATTTACCACAATATTTTAAAATGTCTGCTCCATGCTTCCAGCTCTAGCTTCCAGGTCTCTCTAAACTTTTGTTTACTATGCTCTGAGTCTCCACCGAGACTTAACCAATCAAGCACAGTGAGCAACAATAGTGAACAAACTCACCTAATTAAACAGAGAACAATTGAACACTAGAAGGATGAGGGGGATCTCATTGAAACTTTTAGGATACTGGGAGGCCGGGATAGAGTGGTCATGGGGAGGATGTTTCCACTTGTAGGGAAAACTGGAAGCCAAGGACACAATCTCAGACTAAAGAGATGATCCTTTGAAACAGAGCTGAGAAGGAAGTTCTTCAGCCAGAGGGTGGTGAATCTGTGGAACTCATTGTCGCAGAAGGCTGTGGAGGCCAAATCACTGAGTGTCTTCAAGACAGAGATAGATAGCTTCTTGGATTAATATGGGAATCAGGGGTTTTGGGGAGAAGGCAGGAGAATCGGGATGAGAAACATGTCAGCCATGATTGAATGGCCGAGCAGACTTGATGGGCCAAATGGCCTAATTCTGCTCCTATTCCTTATGGTCTAATGGACAGGTGAGCCTGCTTGGCCCTCACAATCTCACTTATTTTCGCATTCAATGCTACATTTCTGCTCAGGGCTTCAGCTGATGATATAAGTTCTCACTGCATCCATTGAAAAAGATCAAGAGGTTTGTCCTCAAATATGCCATGCTTTGTCTTCAAATGCCTTTGAAGTTTTGAGTGATTTAATCTTTCATTTGCCAGTACTTCCCTGCATATAACACACATGGGCTTTGCATCCTGATTTGCATTTGCACAATTCATAAACCCATATCTCAAGAAATCATCTTTATACTTCTTTTTTCCTGATTTCTTCTTAGCGCGATGTTCACCAGAAGCCTTGGAGCTCACAACAGCACTGCTGACAGCTACAAAATGGAGGCATCTCTCTTGCACCCGGAGCACGTGACGTCAGTGCACCTTCCCGTGACCTGCTCTCTGCCGCCGCTTCTGGAGAGAAGACTCCATCAACTTTTAAAAAGATCTTCCCCTGGGTCAGCATGTTGACGTCAGGAGGAGGTGGTCTGCCTCGCTGGACTCTGGGCCTGCGCTCTGCCGAGGGGGCATGCATGCGCGGGACAGCCAACATTCTGAAAGCCGATCATGGACGACATTTGTAAAAGCCAAGTTGCGGCCGTTGGGCACTTCTTCCCGAGATCGGGAACGCTGCGACCGATGGCCAAGTCCTTCCCGACATCCACGGCCCACCCGCGGGTTCTGACCCTGAGTTTGAAAATGACCGCACTGGATTATTGCTTGTTTTACTTTCCAGATTGACCAAATTGTCCTCATATTGCACATTAGCACTATTTTGTGGGTAAAGACCTTTCTCCTGAACTCCCCATTGGATTTATTTACTACTTCTTTTATATTAATGGTCCATAGTTTCCCCGCAAGTAAATATATCGTCTCTACTCCCACCATACCAAACCCCTTCATTTCATAATCTTAAAGATCATCAATTGGGCCATTCGTCCGTCTTCTCTGATCGAGAGAAACTCCATGAAATATTTTTCCTTTATGAAAATGAATGAAAATCGCTTATTGTCACGAGTAGGCTTCAATGAAGTTACTGTGAAAAGCCCCTAGTCGCCACATTCTGGCGCCTGTCTGGGGAGGCTGTTACGGGAATCGAACCGTGTTGCTGGCCTGCTTGGTCTGCTTTCAAAGCCAGCGATTTAGCTCAGTGAGCTAAACTAGCCCCAGAGCTCAATGCATGGTCTGCACACTGAAATAACCGAGTTACTTTGTTGTCCAGTTCATCAGGCTGACTGCCGTCTGACCTCTGACCCACAATTCTCACAAAATATATTCGCTCTATTTAACATGTGCAATCGCTGACAGCCAGACTGAACAATGACATTAAATAATTGTGTGGCCTGGCACTTGATCAGATAATAGAAGAGGTGTCATTAAAAATAAGTGGAGGGTTCACTTTCTGCTCAGTAGCTCAAAGTATTCCAAACCGTCATCCTTGTTTGATCTGACAGGACTTAAAGAATAAGGCGGAAGTTGATCAGATAATACAGGTGACAAACGTGTGCACTTAATATTCATGACGTGCAGCGTCGCTTTAGTGTGCTGAAGGGTTATGGCTAATTGAGTCGTATGCTTTCCTGTGTATAGGTAGGTTTTGTATTCAAGACCCAGCCCAGAGACTTCAGGATATAATCATGGCTGACGCTGCAGTGCAGTACTGAAGGGGTGCTGTGCTGTCAGAAACGCCATCTTTTGGTTGAGATGTTGAACTGAAGCCCCATTGCCCTGAACTGCTCATATAACGGATCCCAAAGCAATATTCAAAGAGCTGGATGGGGGGGAACTGCTGCAGTCCATGTGCTGGAGGTACAATCACAGTGCGGTTAGGGAGGGAGTTTCAGGACTTTGACTCAGTGACAGGGAAGGAACAATGGTAAAGTTCCAAATAAAGATAGTGTGTGATTTGTAGAGGAACTTGCAGACGATGGTGATCCTATGTATCTGCTCCCCTTGCCCTTCTAGATGGTAGAGTTCTCAAGTTTGAAAGATGGAATCGACGGAGCCTTGGGCAGTTGTTGCACTGCACCTTGTAGATGGTGCACACAGCTCCAACAATGCTCAAGAAGCTTAACAGCATCTTGGACAAAGCACCATCTTAATTAGCACAATATCTACTTCCTTTCCCACTGACACACAGTGGCAGTCGTGTGCACCAGCTACAAGATGTCCTGTAGCAACTCACCAAGGCTCTTTAGACAGAACCTCCCAAAACCTTGGCCTCTACCACCTAGACTAGCAAGGGCAGCAAGTGCATGGAAACATCACCACTTTCAAATTCCCCTCTTCACTGTCATTGGGTCAAAATCCTGAAACACCCTCCATAACACCCTCCCAAAGGCAAATATGGATGGGCAATAAATGCTGGCCGAAGCAGCAACATCCACATCCTGTGAAAGACAAAAATCGACTCCTGACTTATACCGTGTGGATAATGGACAGGATTTGGGGAGTCAGGACATGAGTTACTCACTGCACAATTCCCAATCTTTGACCTGCTCTTGTAGCCACAGTATTGCAATGTCTGGTCCAATTCAGTTTCTGGTCAATAGTAACCCCCAGGCTGTTGATGGTGGGGTATTCAGCGATGCAATGTCACAGGTTGGTGGTTAGATTCTCTCCTACTGGAGCTTGTCATTGCCTGGCGTTGTGTGGCGTGAGTGTAATTTACATTCCAACAGTGACAGCACTTCAAGAGCGCTTCAGTAACACAAGAGCAATTAGTGATGTCCTGAGCGTATGAAGGGTACTGTGTAAATATAAACTCTTAACCAACAAAAAAACCGTTGCTCGTTTCACATCAGCAAAACCCAACTCTCCATTAGGGAAGAACTTTCATTCATCTAGACCTTACGCATCCACAGTCAATGAAGTTATTGTGAGGTGGTGATGGCTTGGGACATACACTGGAGGCTTCCAATTGTTAACAAAGAAGTTTATTGATGAAAGACAAAAGCAGTTAAGTAACAGACACAGAACTCAACATAACAGGTCTTAACACTTCAACTCCGGGGTCCACACTACCTGGGGCCCTGCTCCAAGGCTCTGCACAAACTCCTTATTGGCTGGGGTTCACCTGCTCCCATGCAATTGGCCCCGGGTTGGTCACGTGGTCCGTCAAGCCTGCACCCTTAAAGCAGCCAAGCTCCCACATCCCTCCCCCCTTAAGTCCTTTGTTACAATTACTCCAAAAATCTATACAAAGAAGTTATACATGTGACAAAATACAACAGGGGAAAGAGAGTCCATCAAAACGTTCATCAGTCTGGAGACCTCCGGATCATCCCACAGGCTCTTGCTTTCTGGGTAATCAAATTGGTATCGGTCAGTGGCCCCAGGAGGCACCGCCTCAATGACAGGTGAACTGGCCTCACTGGTCTCGAGGGCACAGCTGGAAGAGTAGATCCGGGAGACCCTGCCTCCCTTGGCCGGGCGGACTCATGGAGAGTTCATGATGATGGTGGGAAATGTCGACTCCAAGCTGAGGGTTGCCACCCACGGACTGCTCAACGTGATTTTTCAGGGTTTTCCCGCTAACATTGATTACAATTCTTGCTGGAGCTCCTCTACTTTCTCAACTGCTCCTTCCAACCCCCTTTAACTCACGACAACAGTCGTCTGCGATCAAAACTTTCACCCTGTCGCCAATGTGGTGGCTCAGGACGTACACTGGAGGTTACCAGTAGTTAACAAAGGGCTTTCTTGATGAAAGGCAAAGGTAGTTAAGTAACAGATACAGAACGCTATAGAACAGGTCTCTACACTTTGGCTCCAGCGTCCACATAGCCCGAGGTCTGCTCCTCGGGACCCTTTCAAACTCCCTGTAATGAACTCCAATTAGCATTATTGGTTGGCCAATTGGAGTATGAGCTCCCTCAATGATAGCTCATTGAGGGGGTCCATATAAGCACCTGTGTAGGCTTTGTGAGCCAGTCTTAAGTTGACTGGACTGCGAGCAGCACTGTTTGTAGCTGCTCCTGTAATATCGTTATTGTAAATAAATATTGGTGTGGTGACGGAACTCCTGCCCCCCGTGGATTACTACACTCCCTATTGGCGGGGTTCATGCACTCCCGCATGATTGGCCCTGAGCCGGTCACATGATCTGTCGAGCCCGACTGGCATATATCTGGCATGTACCTGATGTGCATCTGACGTGTATCTGCCATGTATCTGTTATGTATCTGACGTGTGCTGTGCCAGAAATGAAAACAGAAATTGTCGGGAATACTCAGCAGTCTTGCAGCATCTGTGAAGAGAAAAGAGAAAGTGTTTTGAGGTTGAGAAGCCTTCACCAGAACTGGGGAGGTTTAGAGATGTAACTGACTTTAAAATGGAGGAAAGGGTAATCAGGTGGCAAACATGAGTAATTGAAAAATCAAAGAAATGCTGACATACGGCAAACGGTGATGGTAATTGGACAAGAAACAAAGGATGGAAACAGAGGAGGTGCCAATCAATTTGATTCTGCCATACACCCATTTACACCTGTCCCGGGAGTGTTTGATGGGGACAGTGTCGAGGGAGCTTTACTCTGTATCTAACCCCGTGCTGTACCTGTCCTGGGAGTGTTTGATGAGGACAGTGTAGAGGGAGCTTTACTCTGTATCTAACCCCGTGCTGTACCTGTCCTGGGAGTGTTTGATGGGGACAGTGTAGAGGGAGCTTTACTCTGTATCTAACCCCGTGCTGTACCTGTCCTGGGAGTGTTTGATGGGGACAGTGTAGAGGGAGCTTTACTCTGTATCTAACCCCGTGCTGTACCTGTCCTGGGAGTGTTTGATGGGGACAGTGTAGAGGAAGCTTGACTCTGTATCTAACCCCGTGCTGTACCTGTCCTGGGAGTGTTTGATGGGGACAGTGTAGAGGGAGCTTTACTCTGTATCTAACCCCGTGCTGTACCTGTCCTGGGAGTGTTTGATGGGGACAGTGTAGAGGGAGCTTTACTCTGTATCTAACCCCGTGCTGTACCTGTCCTGGGAGTGTTTGATGGGGACAGTGTAGAAGGAGCTTTACTCTGTATCTAACCCCGTGCTGTACCTGTCCTGGGAGTGTTTGATGGGACAGTGTAGAGGACGCTTTACTCTGTATCTAACCCCGTGCTGTACCTGTCCTGGGAGTGTTTGATGGGGACAGTGTAGAGGGAGCTTTACTCTGTATCTAACCCCGTGCTGTACCTGTCCTGGGAGTGTTTGATGGGGACAGTGTAGAGGGAGCTTTACTCTGTATCTAACCCCGTGCTGTACCTGTCCTGGGAGTGTTTGATGGGGACAGTGTAGAGGGAGCTTTACTCTGTATCTAACCCCGTGCTGTACCTGTCCTGGGAGTGTTTGATGGGGACAGTGTAGAGGAAGCTTTACTCTGTATCTAACCCCGTGCTGTACCTGTCCTGGGAGTGTTTGATGGGGACAGTGTAGAGGGAGCTTTACTCTGTATCTAACTCCGTGCTGTACCTGTCCTGGGAGTGTTTGATGGGGACAGTGTAGAGGGAGCTTTACTCTGTATCTAACCCCAGTGCTGTACCTGTCCTGGGAGTGTTTGATGGGGACAGTGTAGAGGGAGCTTTACTCTGTATCTAACCCCGTGCTGTACCTGTCCTGGGAGTGTTTGATGGGACAGTGTAGAGGGAGCTTTACTCTGTATCTAACCCCGTGCTGTACCTGTCCTGGGAGTGTTTGATGGGGACAGTGTAGAGGGAGCTTTACTCTGTATCTAACCCCGTGCTGTACCTGTCCTGGGAGTGTTTGATGGGGACAGTGTAGAGGGAGCTTTACTCTGTATCTAACCCCGTGCTGTACCTGTCCTGGGAGTGTTTGATGGGGACAGTGTAGAGGGAGCTTTACTCTGTATCTAACCCCGTGCTGTACCTGTCCTGGGAGTGTTTGATGGGGACAGTGTAGAGGGAGCTTTACTCTGTATCTAACCCTGTGCTGTACCTGTCCTGGGGGTGTTTGATGGGGACAGTGTAGAGGGAGCTTTACTCTGTATCTAAGCCCCGTGCTGTACCTGTCCTGGGAGTGTTTGATGGGGACAGTGTAGAGGGAGCTTTACTCTGTATCTAACCCCGTGCTGTACCTGTCCTGGGAGTGTTTGATGGGGACAGTGTAGAGGGAGCTTTACTCTGTATCTAACCCCGTGCTGTACCTGTCCTGGGAGTGTTTGATGGGGACAGTGTAGAGGGAGCTTTACTCTGTATCTAACCCCGTGCTGTACCTGTCCTGGGAGTGTTTGATGGGGACAGTGTAGAGGGAGCTTTACTCTGTATCTAACCCCGTGCTGTACCTGTCCTGGGAGTGTTTGATGGGGACAGTGTAGAGGGAGCTTTACTCTGTATCTAACCCCGTGCTGTACCTGTCCTGGGAGTGTTTGATGGGGACAGTGTAGAGGGAGCTTTACTCTGTATCTAACCCCGTGCTGTACCTGTCCTGGGAGTGTTTGATGGGGACAGTGTAGAGGGAGCTTTACTCTGTATCTAACCCCGTGCTGTACCTGTCCTGGGAGTGTTTGATGGGGACAGTGTAGAGGGAGCTTTACTCTGTATCTAACCCCGTGCTGTACCTGTCCTGGGAGTGTTTGATGGGGACAGTGTAGAGGGAGCTTTACTCTGTATCTAACCCCGTGCTGTACCTGTCCTGGGAGTGTTTGATGGGGACAGTGTAGAGGGAGCTTTACTCTGTATCTAACCCCGTGCTGTACCTGTCCTGGGAGTGTTTGATGGGGACAGTGTAGAGGGAGCTTTACTCTGTATCTAACCCCGTGCTGTACCTGTCCTGGGAGTGTTTGATGGGGACAGTGTAGAGGGAGCTTTACTCTGTATCTAACCCCGTGCTGTACCTGTCCTGGGAGTGTTTGATGGGGACAGTGTAGAGGGAGCTTTACTCTGTATCTATCCCCGTGCTGTACCTGTCCTGGGAGTGTTTGATGGGGACAGTGTAGAGGGAGCTTTACTCTGTATCTAACCCCGTGCTGTACCTGTCCTGGGAGTGTTTGATGGGGACAGTGTAGAGGGAGCTTTACTCTGTATCTAACCCCGTGCTGTACCTGTCCTGGGAGTGTTTGATGGGGACAGTGTAGAGGGAGCTTTACTCTGTATCTAACCCCGTGCTGTACCTGTCCTGGGAGTGTTTGATGGGGACAGTGTAGAGGGAGCTTTACTCTGTATCTAACCCCGTGCTGTACCTGTCCTGGGAGTAGTTTGATGGGGACAGTGTAGAGGGAGCTTTACTCTGTATCTAACCCCATGCTGTACCTGTCCTGGGAGTGTTTGATGGGGACAGTGTAGAAGGAGCTTTACTCTGTATCTAACCCCGTGCTGTACCTGTCCTGGGAGTGTTTGATGGGGACAGTGTAGAGGGAGCTTTACTCTGTATCTAACCCCGTGCTGTACCTGTCCTGGGAGTGCTTGATGGGGACAGTGTAGAGGGAGCTTTACTCTGTATCTAACCCCGTGCTGTACCTGTCCTGGGAGTGTTTGATGGGGACAGTGTAGAGGAGCTTTACTCTGTATCTAACCCCGTGCTGTACCTGTCCTGGGAGTGTTTGATGGGGACAGTGTAGAGGGAGCTTTACTCTGTATCTAACCCCGTGCTGTACCTGTCCTGGGAGTGTTTGATGGGGACAGTGTCGAGGGAGCTTTACTCTGTATCTAACCCCGTGCTGTACCTGTCCCGGGAGTGTTTGATGGGGACAGTGTAGAGGGAGCTTTACTCTGTATCTAACCCCGTGCTGTACCTGTCCTGGGAGTGTTTGATGGGGACAGTGTAGAGGGAGCTTTACTCTGTATCTAACCCCGTGCTGTACCTGTCCTGGGAGTGTTTGATGGGGACAGTGTAGAGGAGCTTTACTCTGTATCTAACCCCGTGCTGTACCTGTCCTGGGAGTGTTTGATGGGGACAGTGTAGAGGGAGCTTTACTCTGTATCTAACCCCGTGCTGTACCTGTCCTGGGAGTGTTTGATGGGGACAGTGTAGAGGGAGCTTTACTCTGTATCTAACCCCGTGCTGTACCTGTCCTGGGAGTGTTTGATGGGGACAGTGTAGAGGGAGCTTTACTCTGTATCTAACCCCGTGCTGTACCTGTCCTGGGAGTGTTTGATGGGGACAGTGTAGAGGGAGCTTTACTCTGTATCTAACCCCGTGCTGTACCTGTCCTGGGAGTGTTTGATGGGGACAGTGTAGAGGGAGCTTTACTCTGTATCTAACCCCGTGCTGTACCTGTCCTGGGAGTGTTTGATGGGGACAGTGTAGAGGGAGCTTTACTCTGTATCTAACCCCGTGCTGTACCTGTCCTGGGAGTGTTTGATGGGGACAGTGTAGAGGGAGCTTTACTCTGTATCTAACCCCGTGCTGTACCTGTCCTGGGAGTGTTTGATGGGGACAGTGTAGAGGGAGCTTTACTCTGTATCTAACCCCGTGCTGTACCTGTCCTGGGAGTGTTTGATGGGGACAGTGTAGAGGGAGCTTTACTCTGTATCTAACCCCGTGCTGTACCTGTCCTGGGAGTGTTTGATGGGGACAGTGTAGAGGGAGCTTTACTCTGTATCTAACCCCGTGCTGTACCTGTCCTGGGAGTGTTTGATGGGGACAGTGTAGAGGGAGCTTTACTCTGTATCTAACCCCGTGCTGTACCTGTCCTGGGAGTGTTTGATGGGGACAGTGTAGAGGATGCTTTACTCTGTACCTAACCCCGTGCTGTACCTGTCCTGGGAGTGTTTGATGGGGACAGTGTAGAGGGAGCTTATCTCTGTATCTAACCCGTGCTGTACCTGTCCTGGGAGTGTTTGATGGGGACAGTGTAGAGGGAGCTTTACTCTGTATCTAACCCCGTGCTGTACCTGTCCTGGGAGTGTTTGATGGGGACAGTGTAGAGGAAGCTTTACTCTGTATCTAACCCCGTGCTGTACCTGTCCTGGGAGTGTTTGATGGGACAGTGTAGAGGGAGCTTTACTCTGTATCTAACCCCGTGCTGTACCTGTCCTGGGAGTGTTTGATGGGGACAGTGTCGAGGGAGCTTTACTCTGTATCTAACCCCGTGCTGTACCTGTCCTGGGAGTGTTTGATGGGGACAGTGTAGAGGGAGCTTTACTCTGTATCTAACCCCGTGCTGTACCTGTCCTGGGAGTGTTTGATGGGGACAGTGTAGAGGGAGCTTTACTCTGTATCTAACCCCGTGCTGTACCTGTCCTGGGAGTGTTTGATGGGGACAGTGTAGAGGGAGCTTTACTCTGTATCTAACCCCGTGCTGTACCTGTCCTGGGAGTGTTTGATGGGGACAGTGTAGAGGGAGCTTTACTCTGTATCTAAGCCCGTGCTGTACCTGTCCTGGGAGTGTTTGATGGGGACAGTGTAGAGGGAGCTTTACTCTGTATCTAACCCCGTGCTGTACCTGTCCTGGGAGTGTTTGATGGGGACAGTGTAGAGGGAGCTTTACTCTGTATCTAACCCCGTGCTGTACCTGTCATGGGAGTGTTTGATGGGGACAGTGTAGAGGGAGCTTTACTCTGTATCTAACCCCGTGCTGTACCTGTCCTGGGAGTGTTTGATGGGGACAGTGTAGAGGGAGCTTTACTCTGTATCTAACCCCGTGCTGTACCTGTCCTGGGAGTGTTTGATGGGGACAGTGTAGAGGGAGCTTTACTCTGTATCTAACCCCGTGCTGTACCTGTCCTGGGAGTGTTTGATGGGGACAGTGTAGAGGGAGCTTTACTCTGTATCTAACCCCGTGCTGTACCTGTCCTGGGAGTGTTTGATGGGGACAGTGTAGAGGGAGCTTTACTCTGTATCTAACCCCGTGCTGTACCTGTCCTGGGAGTGTTTGATGGGGACAGTGTAGAGGGAGCTTTACTCTGTATCTAACCCCGTGCTGTACCTGTCCTGGGAGTGTTTGATGGGGACAGTGTAGAGGGAGCTTTACTCTGTATCTAACCCCGTGCTGTACCTGTCCTGGGAGTGTTTGATGGGGACAGTGTAGAGGGAGCTTTACTCTGTATCTAACCCCGTGCTGTACCTGTCCTGGGAGTGTTTGATGGGGACAGTGTAGAGGGAGCTTACTCTGTATCTAACCCCGTGCTGTACCTGTCCTGGGAGTGTTTGATGGGGACAGTGTAGAGGGAGCTTTACTCTGTATCTAACCCCGTGCTGTACCTGTCCTGGGAGTGTTTGATGGGGACAGTGTAGAGGGAGCTTTACTCTGTATCTAATCCCGTGCTGTACCTGTCCTGGGAGTGTTTGATGGGGACAGTGTAGAGGGAGCTTTACTCTGTATCTAACCCCGTGCTGTACCTGTCCTGGGAGTGTTTGATGGGGACAGTGTAGAGGGAGCTTTACTCTGTATCTAACCCCGTGCTGTACCTGTCCTGGGAGTGTTTGATGGGGACAGTGTAGAGGGAGCTTTACTCTGTATCTAACCCCGTGCTGTACCTGTCCTGGGAGTGTTTGATGGGGACAGTGTAGAGGAAGCTTTACTCTGTATCTAACCCCGTGCTGTACCTGTCCTGGGAGTGTTTGATGGGGACAGTGTAGAGGGAGCTTTACTCTGTATCTAACCCCGTGCTGTACCTGTCCTGGGAGTGTTTGATGGGGACAGTGTAGAGGGAGCTTTACTCTGTATCTAACCCCGTGCTGTACCTGTCCGGGAGTGTTTGATGGGGACAGTGTAGAGGGAGCTTTACTCTGTATCTAACCCCGTGCTGTACCTGTCCTGGGAGTGTTTGATGGGGACAGTGTAGAGGGAGCTTTACTCTGTATCTAACCCCGTGCTGTACCTGTCCTGGGAGTGTTTGATGGGGACAGTGTAGAGGGAGCTTTACTCTGTATCTAACCCCGTGCTGTACCTGTCCTGGGAGTGTTTGATGGGGACAGTGTAGAGGGAGCTTTACTCTGTATCTAACCCCGTGCTGTACCTGTCCTGGGAGTGTTTGATGGGGACAGTGTAGAGGGAGCTTTACTCTGTATCTAACCCCGTGCTGTACCTGTCCTGGGAGTGTTTGATGGGGACAGTGTAGAGGGAGCTTTACTCTGTATCTAATCCCGTGCTGTACCTGTCCTGGGAGTGTTTGATGGGGACAGTGTAGAGGGAGCTTTACTCTGTATCTAACCCCGTGCTGTACCTGTCCTGGGAGTGTTTGATGGGGACAGTGTCGAGGGAGCTTTACTCTGTATCTAACCCCGTGCTGTACCTGTCCGGGAGTGTTTGATGGGGACAGTGTAGAGGGAGCTTTACTCTGTATCTAACCCCGTGCTGTACCTGTCCTGGGAGTGTTTGATGGGGACAGTGTAGAGGGAGCTTTACTCTGTATCTAACCCCGTGCTGTACCTGTCCTGGGAGTGTTTGATGGGGACAGTGTAGAGGGAGCTTTACTCTGTATCTAACCCCGTGCTGTACCTGTCCTGGGAGTGTTTGATGGGGACAGTGTAGAGGGAGCTTTACTCTGTATCTAACCCCGTGCTGTACCTGTCCTGGGAGTGTTTGATGGGGACAGTGTAGAGGGAGCTTTACTCTGTATCTAACCCCGTGCTGTACCTGTCCTGGGAGTGTTTGATGGGGACAGTGTAGAGGGAGCTTTACTCTGTATCTAACCCCGTGCTGTACCTGTCCTGGGAGTGTTTGATGGGGACAGTGTAGAGGGAGCTTTACTCTGTATCTAACCCCGTGCTGTACCTGTCCTGGGAGTGTTTGATGGGGACAGTGTAGAGGGAGCTTTACTCTGTATCTAACCCCGTGCTGTACCTGTCCTGGGAGTGTTTGATGGGGACAGTGTAGAGGGAGCTTTACTCTGTATCTAACCCCGTGCTGTATCTGTCCTGGGAGTGTTTGATGGGGACAGTGTAGAGGGAGCTTTACTCTGTATCTAACCCCGTGCTGTACCTGTCCTGGGAGTGTTTGATGGGGACAGTGTAGAGGGAGCTTTACTCTGTATCTAACCCCGTGCTGTACCTGTCCTGGGAGTGTTTGATGGGGACAGTGTCGAGGGAGCTTTACTCTGTATCTAACCCCGTGCTGTACCTGTCCGGGAGTGTTTGATGGGGACAGTGTAGAGGGAGCTTTACTCTGTATCTAACCCCGTGCTGTACCTGTCCTGGGAGTGTTTGATGGGGACAGTGTAGAGGGAGCTTTACTCTGTATCTAACCCCGTGCTGTACCTGTCCTGGGAGTGTTTGATGGGGACAGTGTAGAGGGAGCTTTACTCTGTATCTAACCCCGTGCTGTACCTGTCCTGGGAGTGTTTGATGGGGACAGTGTAGAGGGAGCTTTACTCTGTATCTAACCCCGTGCTGTACCTGTCCTGGGAGTGTTTGATGGGGACAGTGTAGAGGGAGCTTTACTCTGTATCTAACCCCGTGCTGTACCTGTCCTGGGAGTGTTTGATGGGGACAGTGTAGAGGGAGCTTTACTCTGTATCTAACCCCGTGCTGTACCTGTCCTGGGAGTGTTTGATGGGGACAGTGTAGAGGGAGCTTTACTCTGTATCTAACCCCGTGCTGTACCTGTCCTGGGAGTGTTTGATGGGGACAGTGTAGAGGGAGCTTTACTCTGTATCTAACCCCGTGCTGTACCTGTCCTGGGAGTGTTTGATGGGGACAGTGTAGAGGGAGCTTTACTCTGTATCTAACCCCGTGCTGTACCTGTCCTGGGAGTGTTTGATGGGGACAGTGTAGAGGGAGCTTTACTCTGTATCTAACCCCGTGCTGTACCTGTCCTGGGAGTGTTTGATGGGGACAGTGTAGAGGGAGCTTTACTCTGTATCTAACCCCGTGCTGTACCTGTCCTGGGAGTGTTTGATGGGGACAGTGTAGAGGGAGCTTTACTCTGTATCTAACCCCGTGCTGTACCTGTCCTGGGAGTGTTTGATGGGGACAGTGTAGAGGGAGCTTTACTCTGTATCTAACCCCGTGCTGTACCTGTCCTGGGAGTGTTTGATGGGGACAGTGTAGAGGGAGCTTTACTCTGTATCTAACCCCGTGCTGTACCTGTCCTGGGAGTGTTTGATGGGGACAGTGTAGAGGGAGCTTTACTCTGTATCTAACCCCGTGCTGTACCTGTCCTGGGAGTGTTTGATGGGGACAGTGTAGAGGGAGCTTTACTCTGTATCTAACCCCGTGCTGTACCTGTCCTGGGAGTGTTTGATGGGGACAGTGTAGAGGGAGCTTTACTCTGTATCTAACCCCGTGCTGTACCTGTCCTGGGAGTGTTTGATGGGGACAGTGTAGAGGGAGCTTTACTCTGTATCTAACCCCGTGCTGTACCTGTCCCGGGAGTGTTTGATGGGGACAGTGTAGAGGGAGCTTTACTCTGTATCTAACCCCGTGCTGTACCTGTCCTGGGAGTGTTTGATGGGGACAGTGTAGAGGGAGCTTTACTCTGTATCTAACCCCGTGCTGTACCTGTCCTGGGAGTGTTTGATGGGGACAGTGTCGAGGGAGCTTTACTCTGTATCTAACCCCGTGCTGTACCTGTCCTGGGAGTATTTGATGGGGACAGTGTAGAGGGAGCTTTACTCTGTATCTAACCCCATGCTGTACCTGTCCTGGGAGTGTTTGATGGGGACAGTGTAGAGGGAGCTTGACTCTGTATCTAACCCCGTGCTGTACCTGTCCTGGGAGTGTTTGATGGGGACAGTGTAGAGGGAGCTTTACTCTGTATCTAACCCCGTGCTGTACCTGTCCTGGGAGTGTTTGATGGGGACAGTGTAGAGGGAGCTTTACTCTGTATCTAACCCCAGTGCTGTACCTGTCCTGGGAGTGTTTGATGGGGACAGTGTAGAGGAGCTTTACTCTGTATCTAACCCCGTGCTGTACCTGTCCTGGGAGTGTTTGATGGGGACAGTGTAGAGTTGCTTTACTCTGTATCTAACCCCGTGCTGTACCTGTCCTGGGAGTGTTTGATGGGGACAGTGTAGAGGGAGCTTTACTCTGTATCTAACCCCGTGCTGTACCTGTCCCTGGGAGTGTTTGATGGGGACAGTGTAGAGGGAGCTTTACTCTGTATCTAACCCCGTGCTGTACCTGTCCTGGGAGTATTTGATGGGGACAGTGTAGAGGGAGCTTTACTCTGTATCTAACCCCGTGCTGTACCTGTCCTGGGAGTGTTTGATGGGGACAGTGTAGAAGGAGCATTACTCTGTATCTAACCCCGTGCTGTACCTGTCCTGGGAGTGTTTGATGGGGACAGTGTAGAGGGAGCTTTACTCTGTATCTAACCCCGTGCTGTACCTGTCCTGGGAGTGTTTGATGGGGACAGTGTAGAGGGAGCTTTACTCTGTATCTAACCCCAGTGCTGTACCTGTCCTGGGAGTGTTTGATGGGGACAGTGTAGAATAAGCTTGACTCTGTATCTAACCCCGTGCTGTACCTGTCCTGGGAGTGTTTGATGAGGACAGTGTAGAGGACGCTTTACTCTGTATCTAACCCCGTGCTGTACCTGTCCTGGGAGTGTTTGATGGGGACAGTGTCGAGGGAGCTTTACTCTGTATCTAACCCCGTGCTGTACCTGTCCGGGAGTGTTTGATGGGGACAGTGTAGAGGGAGCTTTACTCTGTATCTAACCCCGTGCTGTACCTGTCCTGGGAGTATTTGATGGGGACAGTGTAGAGGGAGCTTTACTCTGTATCTAACCCCGTGCTGTACCTGTCCTGGGAGTGTTTGATGGGGACAGTGTAGAGGGAGCTTTACTCTGTATCTAACCCCGTGCTGTACCTGTCCTGGGAGTGTTTGATGGGGACAGTGTAGAGGGAGCTTTACTCTGTATCTAACCCCGTGCTGTACCTGTCCTGGGAGTGTTTGATGGGGACAGTGTAGAGGGAGCTTTACTCTGTATCTAACCCCGTGCTGTACCTGTCCTGGGAGTATTTGATGGGGACAGTGTAGAGGGAGCTTTACTCTGTATCTAACCCCGTGCTGTACCTGTCCTGGGAGTGTTTGATGGGGACAGTGTAGAGGGAGCTTTACTCTGTATCTAACCCCGTGCTGTACCTGTCCTGGGAGTGTTTGATGGGGACAGTGTAGAGGGAGCTTTACTCTGTATCTAACCCCGTGCTGTACCTGTCCTGGGAGTGTTTGATGGGGACAGTGTAGAGTAAGATTTACTCTGTATCTAACCCCGTGCTGTACCTGTCCTGGGAGTGTTTGATGGGGACAGTGTCGAGGGAGCTTTACTCTGTATCTAACCCCGTGCCGTACCTGTCCTGGGAGTGTTTGATGAGGATAGTGTAGAGGGAGCTTTACTCTGTATCTAACCCCGTGCTGTACCTGTCCTGGGAGTGTTTGATGGGGACAGTGTAGAGGGAGCTTTACTCTGTATCTAACCCTGTGCTGTACCTGTCCTGGGAGTGTGTGATGGGGACAGTGTAGAGGGAGCTTTACTCTGTATCTAACCACGTGCTGTACCTGTCCTGGGAGTGTGTGATGGGGACAGTGTAGAGGGAGCTTTACTCTGTATCTAACCCCGTGCAGTACCTGTCCTGGGAGTGTTTGATGGGGACAGTTTAGAGGGTGCCTTACTCTGTATCTAACCCCGTGCTGTACCTGTCCTGGGAGTGTTTGATGGGGGCAGTGTAGAGGGAGCTTTACTCTGTATCTAACCCCGTGCTTTACCTGTCCTGGGAGTGTTTGATGGGGACAGTGTAGAGGGAGCTTTACTCTGTATCTAACCCCGTGCTGTACCTGTCCTGGGAGTGTTTGATGGGCACAGTGTAGAGGGAGCTTTACTCTATATCTAACCCCCTGCTGTATCTGTCCTGGGAATGTTTGATGGGGACAGTGTAGAGGGAGATTTACTCTGTATCTAATCCAGTGCTATTCCTGTCCTGGGAATGTTTGATGGGGACAGTGTAGAGGGAGCTTTACTCTGTATCTAACACCGTGCTGTACCTGTCCTGGCAGTGTTTGATGGGGACAGTACAGAGGAGTCATGACATGGAGATGCCGGCATTGGACTGGGGTGAGCACATTAAGAAGTCTTACAACACCAGGGTAAAGTCCAACAGATTTGTTTCAAATCACTACTTTCGTAGCACTGCTCCTTCCTCAGGTGAATCTGGAATTGACCGCACGCTCAGCCAGGGTGTTGTAGGACAAGATTAGTAGGCTTCTGGAGACATTGATGTTCAAGTGGCCAAATCAGAACAATTGCTTCCCAGAGATCAGTGGGGCATACAAATTATAGTTTCCAGAAGCCAGGAATTTGAGAGATGTAGACAGTCAAATCCGCAGGGTGGGATATCAAGGAGACTGGACAGTATAACTGCCAGCACCCTCATTGAGAAAGGAGGCAAGTTCTCCATCCAAAAGTCTGGCAGGCAAGTTCCATCTACGATCCGAGCCATGGAGGCCTGTTCCATCTCACATTTAGCACCGTGACATATTGCAGATAGTCTCCTCTAAAAGACGCAGATTTGCGTCTTCACTGAACCAGGAAGAGACGTTTTCCTAGACCTGGTCACCGAAGCAGTATTGTGTGGTACCTATTATCTGGATTTGACCTATTGAGTTACTAAAATTGGGTGTTTCTTGGAAAAAGGGGTGTCTCAGTGAGTTCAGGGAACATGGGTATATTTTGGGAACAAGGGGTCACCTCAGATAAAACAGAGTTTAGTTATTAATATCATTAAGTGTCATAGTGTATATTAGTCTTTTGTTGTGTGTTTTTTTATTTTACTTTAATAAATATTCTTTATTCATTGTTTACACAATGACTGGATTGGTTCCTCACTGGGTTTATTGTCCCTCACTGTTCATTGTTCCTCACATTATTCCAAACAAATAGACACCACTAAGAACCAGTATTTCAAGTTATCCTTTGGGCTTTGGAGACAGGTCACATCAGCGGAGTTTTTAACACTGACCCATGTGCATTTATCCATTTAGAAAGATACGGCTGTGTCCCAAAGCACAGCCAATGTTTCTTCAATATCCCCAAGATTCCACAAACCACTAGGTGTTGGCCATGCTGCATGTGAAACAATTCCTGATGCCAGTCTGAAATTGCTTTCTAATAGAGAAACTAGCTTGCACTTTTGTAGTGCCTGACACAACTTCAGGACTTCCCAAACCTGTCAGTGGGACTGGTGGCGAAGGTGTGCGAGGGGATCCGGTGGGCGCCAGGTCTCGTAGGGAGACCGTGTCTTGTTGGCCATCGGGATATGCCACATAGGCGTACTGGAGGTTAGCGTGGAGAAGATGGACCCTCTCGACCAACGGGTCCGACTTGTGCGCCCGCACGTTTTTTCGGAGCAAGATGGGCCCGGGAGCTGCCAGCCAGGTTGGGAGCGAGGTCCCTGAGGAGGACTTCCTGGGGGAAACAAGGAGACGTTGGTGAGGTGTTTGATTAGTTGCGGTGCAGAGCAGTGACCGGATGGAGTGGAGGGCATCCGGGAGGACCTCCTGCCAGCGGGAGACCGGGAGATTTCTAGGCCGTAGGGCCAGTAGGACGGTCTTCCAGACCGTACCGTTCTCCCTCTCAACTTGTCTATTACCCCGGGGGTTGTAACTGGTCGTCCTGCTCGAGGCAATGCTCTTGCTGAGCAGGAAATGACGCAGTTCGTCACTCATAAAGGAGAAACCCCGATCACTGTGTATGTAGGCGGGGAATCCGAACATAGTAGAAATGCTGTGGATGAACGTGGGGTGACTCAGAGTCCGTTGCAGGGGGATTCCACGCTGCCCAGGGGGCCGCTGCGCGGTCGGGGGCGTAGGTCCGGGCATTTTGAGAGGCCACGTCCAGCGAGTTGGCGAGGGCCCGTGCCTCCTTGAGGCTCAGAGTTTCTTTTTCAAGCAGCCGCTGGCAGATTTGTGAGGACTGCATACCCACAACGAAAGTGTCCCGAATCAACAGTTCTGTATGGTCAATTACCGAAACCTGCGGGCAGCTGTAGTTTCTCCCTAGCACGAGGAGCGCACGATAGAACTCATCTAGTGACTCACCAGGGCTCTGTCGCCTCGTTGCCAGTAGATGCCTGGCGTAGACTTGGTTCACGGGGCGAATATAATGTCCTTTTAGTAGTTCCATTGCTGAATCGAAGTCGTCTCCGTCCTCAATGAGCATGTATATTCCTGGGCTCACCCTCGAGTGCAGGATCTGCAGTTTAAATATTGTCCAGTTCACTGGGGCTAATTCCCTTAACTTTCTTCAAATTAGTGTCAAGGAATTATCTATGTCCAGCTGAGAAGGTTGAGTGGGTCTCAATTTAACATTTAATTTGAAGGATGGCACCTCTGACAGTGCAGCACTAACTCTGCTCGGCCCTGAAATGTCAGTTCGGATTATGGGGCAGACCAAAGAGCGGCTTTGACCGAGTTGATGATCCCCCAGCAACAGCTGACGAGTGCATCCCGGAAAACAGCCCGTATTGCACAGTCCTGCGTCACGGAGCTGCCCGGGATGAACCTCGACAAAACCCACCTCATCTCTCTCCAGACCTTCTTCTCAAAAGCACGTTCAAAAAGGCGGTGGCCAGCTGTCTCTTCCCCACCAGTCACCTCGAGGGCAACGATCAGGCCGCGACTTGTTGGTCATCCAGCGCAAAGAGCGGCCCCTGGCTGAGTGTTGCAGACTAGCACATTCCCAAGCTCAGGACTCTGTGCTCGATGGGATGTTCCCCGGGGAGGCACGCCAAGATAAACAGCAGTATTGCTGGAGGATCATCAGCTCGGTGAAAGGAGCTGAGGGATGCACGACAACTTGGGGCCAGTACCACAGAGCCGCAATGGTGGAAGTTGTTGTCTAAGACCTGTCAGCCATAGTGTACTGAGGGGAATGGAATTGTAGAGAACCCTCTCGGGCTTATGACTCACATTGAATGTATATGCTGAATATAATGGGCTGGATTCTCCGCACCCCGACGCTCAAGTTGCGTTCGGCGCCGGGGCGGAGAATCCGTTTTCCCGCACGAAATCAGGACCGATGCCGGTTCCGTTATTCTCCGCCCCCCCGAAAAGCGGCACAGTTGGAAAGTACGCCGTGCCCGAGTATCCACCGTCTCATGCCATTGCCTGAGGCCCTCCCCGCTATTCTCTGTCCCCGACAGGCCGAATTCCCGACGCCGTGTTTCTAATGTGGTCTTGCCGTTCAGGAAAATCACGAGGCGGCTGCGGACTCAGTCTGCGATCGCCAAAGTCCTGGGGGGGGGGGGGGGGAGGATCGGAGGGCAGGGGGGGCTTCATTAGGGACTGGGGGCTATGAGAGCGGGCAGTCCAGGTCGGGCGAGCGGCCGATGCGGGGCACTATTTCGGCGGTCCAGGTCCGCGGACTGAGTCCGCCATGGAGCACGGCGCTGGAGGACATTGTCCCTGAAACGGAGAATCCGGCTCAACATGTATCACAATTGAATTGAAACACCTCAGGGAGCAACTTGATCCATGTGGACAACTTAAATGCCTTTGCACCATTTGTAAGGACCATTTTGAAATGTCTATAATGTTTCGTTGACTGTATGGAAGCCCCTCAGAGAGCAACATGATATATG
Organism: Scyliorhinus canicula; assembly: GCF_902713615.1. NCBI lineage: Eukaryota > Metazoa > Chordata > Chondrichthyes > Carcharhiniformes > Scyliorhinidae > Scyliorhinus > Scyliorhinus canicula. The sequence goes on from NC_052146.1 coordinate 305,586,410, forward strand.
TAGAAAACCTGAATATTATTGCACTTTGAGGGGTGGCCTTTTTGAAATGTTTGTAATGTTCTTTCAGATATTTTACGAATAAAGTTTATTTTTGCAAAAACAAAATCAATTAGGATTATGGGCTCAAGTCACTTTTGGACTCAGTAACAGTGTTAGCGTTATACCCTGGAATTATTAATACATTCACAATATGTCTGCTATTTTAACACCAACGATAGCCCAATTATTTTTAAATAACTTCACACTTTCACTCAATAGTGGAAGAGATTTGGTAGCAATCTGTTAAACTAACACCCCGTCTGGTCTCCACCAAGACTCGCTGAGCTCTTTGTTGTTTTTTTCAATTACCGTGGACACTAATCCTCATGGGCTGCATTTTAAGCGGAAATGTCTTCAGCACTGACAGTCATTCCCTCCATAGTGCTGTACTGGAACCTGCGCTGGATCCAGGCAATTCAATTAAGATTCAATTATTCAGCTTTACTTCCCCAGCAGCTCAAACAGACCACGCCTACGTCCATTTTCATTCTGTTTTGTAAGCTTTGTTATCGGATCCGATTGACTGCTGACAGACAGAAGCCCAGGAGGAGACACCCATAAACCCACTCTGTTTACTCACTACTGTACAGTTTTTTTAATCCAGTTGGGAAAGTAATGGACGATAACAATAAATAACCATACTTGCGTTTAATTACACACCATCCAAACTTATTTTCCCATGAATCACCCTTGCTAAACAGATAAACAGTCTGAGCTAGTAGTAGCCTCCTGCATAGGATTGAGGTGGTGCTCCATTCATCCACTGTTCCAGGACACAGGACTGACTTGAGATTCAAATTGTGCTATGAGATTCCATCGGGCTTCATGTATCAAACATGTTGGTGTGGGACTGGAGTCACATTTCGGCCTAGACCCAGTGAGGGCAGCAGGCAGCTTTCTCTAAATATCATAGCAAGGACAGTACAGCACAGGAACAGGCCCTTCGGCCCTCAAAGCCTGCACCTATCACGATGCTTCTCCAAACAAAAACCTTCTGTATTTCCGGGCTCCGTATCCCTCTATTCTCATCCCATTCATGTATTGTCAAGATTCCTTTTAAACACCACTCTGGCGTCTGCTTCCACCACCTCCCCCGGCAGCGAGTTCCAGGCACTCATCATCCTCTGTGTAAAAAAACACACATCTCCTCTAAACTATTCCCCCTCTCACCTATGCTCCCTCGTAATGGACTTTCCCACCCTGGGAAAAAGCCTCTGACTATCCACTCTGTCTATGCCCCTCATAATTTTCTAAACCTCTATCAGGTCGCCCCTCAACCTCCGTCGTCCCAGTGAAAACTATCCGAGTTTATCCAATCTCTCCTCAGAGCTAATGCCCTCCAGGCCAGGCAACATCCTGGCAAACCTCTTCTGTACTCTCCCCAAAGCCTCCACATCCTTCTGGTAGTGTGGCAACCAGAATTGTGCGCAATATTCCAAGTGTGGCCTATCTAAGGTTCTATACAGCTGCAGCATGACTCACCAGTTTTTATAGTCAATGCCCTGGCTGACGAAGGGAAGCATGCCAATGCCTTCTGGATTACAGGGGCTGTTTAGCACAGGGCTAAATCGCTGGCTTTGAAAGCAGACCAAGGCAGGCCAGCAGCACGGTTTGATTCCCATAACAGCCTCACCGAACAGGTGCCGGAATAGAACATAGAACATAGAACGATACAGCGCAGTGCAGGCCCTTCGGCCCACGATGTTGCTCCGACATGGGAAGTCAAAAACTAAAGGCCATCTAACCTACACTATGCCATTATCATCCATATGCTTATCCAATAAACTTTTAAATGCCCTCAATGTTGGCGAGTGCACTACTGTTGCAGGTAGGGCATTCCACGGCCTCACCACTCTTTGCGTAAAAAACCTACCTCTGACCTCTGTCCTATATCTATTACCCCTCAATTTAAGGCTATGTCCCCTCGTGCTAGCCACCTCCATCCGCGGGAGAAGGCTCTCACTGTCCACCCTATCTAAGCTTCTGATCATTTTGTATGCCTCTATTAAGTCACCTCTTAACCTTCTTCTCTCTAACGAAAACAACCTCAAGTCCATCAGCCTTTCCTCATAAGATTTTCCCTCCATACCAGGCAACATCCTGGTAAATCTCCTCTGCACCCGTTCCAAAGCTTCCACGTCCTTCCTATAATGAGGCGACCAGAACTGTACGCAATACTCCAAATGCGGCCGTACCAGAGTTTTGTACAGCTGCAACATGACCTCATGGCTCCGGAACTCAATCCCTCTACCAATAAAGGCCAACACACCATAGGCCTTCTTCACAACCCTATCAACCTGGGTGGCAACTTTCAGGGATCTATGTACATGGACACCGAGATCCCTCTGCTCATCCACACTACCAAGAATTTTACCATTAGCGAAATAGTCCGCATTCCTGTTATTCTTTCCAAAGTGAATCACCTCACACTTCTCTACATTAAACTCCATTTGCCACCTCTCAGCCCAGCTCTGCAGCTTATCTATGTGGCGACTAGGGGCTTTTCACAGTAACGTCATTGAAGCCTACTTGTGACAATAAGCGATTTTCATTTTAATGGCTGGTTTATCTCACTGGGCTAAATGGCTGGCTTTTTAAAAAGCAGACCAAGCAGGCCAGCAGCACGGTTCGATTCCCGTACCAGCCTCCCCGGACAGGTGCCGGAATGTGGCGACTAGGGGCTTTTCACAGTAACTTCATTGAAGCCTACTCGCAACAATAAGCGATTTTCATTTCATTTCATTACTTTATCCACCTGCATTTTTACTTTCCATGATCTGTGGACCTGTGCAGCCAGATCCCTCTGCCTGTCAATAGTCCTAAATGTTCTCCCATGCCAAGGGTTCACGCGCAACTAACTTCGGTTTTTGTACTCAACCAAACAGCTTTAGATTAATTCTTATTCGAGCTTTTTATGTCTAGATTTCTCTTTAAAATTAAGTTCAAATTCTCAAAGTGCCTCCGATCTCCTATCCTCTGGATTATCAGCGCAGCAAGGCTAACTCTATAAGATTGTAGTTATAATTACCTGGAACGCGGAAGTTATGACCCAATAGGACAGGTGACCAAATTTTTGGTCAAAATGTTGGGTGTTAAAGAGCGCCTTAAAAGAGGCGGGTGAGGCAGAGAGTTTGAGGGGGGGAATTCCAGAACGTCGGACCCAGACAGCGGAAGATGGGACTGCCAATGGTGGAGTGATGAAAGTGAGTGTTGCACCAGCAGTGGAGGAGATCAGAGATCTCGGGGCAGAATGGGGCTGGTTTAGCTCACTCAGCTAAATCACTGGCATACCAAGCAGGCCAGCAGCACGGTTCGATTCCCGTACCAGCCTCCCCGGACAGGTGCCAGAATATGGCAACTAGGGGCTTTTCACAGTAACTTCATTGAAGCCTACTCGTGACAATAAGCCATTTTCATTTCATTTCATTTCAGAATGGGGCAGGAGGAGGTCACACTGGGAAAACAGCATCCTTCTCTATCTGCAGTTTCTCTGAAGGAATCTGGAGTCAGTGTGGGACAAGGGTGACATATTGGCCAGACTGAATCAAGGAGACAAATCTCCTTCCCTCAAGGCATGAGTGCAACAGTCTGAGTTTTAACAACAGATTTCATTGTTGTGTTGCTTGACCTGATGGTGGGATTCTAGCTTCCCGCCGATTGTCAATGGGATTTCCCATTGTAACCACCACATGCCAACGGGAAACCCGCTGGTAGGGCTGCACTGCCGGCAGGAAATGTAAATCACAACAATCGGAGTATTCCATCCAAGATTGCAATTAAACAACACTGTTGTGTGGCTGTGATGAACAGAACAGTGGCCCACATTAGCTCAGCAGTGACACTAGCAGGTAGGCCAGAGTATTGCAGCTGGTTGGTCAATCCTCACTCCAAAATGGTAAGAAGTCTTGAAACACCAGGTTAAAATTCCAAAATGCAATTTGATTTATGACAGATTGATCTGCGATCAATGAGCATGACACACGCACTCTCCCTTCAGATTCAAAACCCCCTGCCCTTTTATTTAGTTCACTACAGAATCTTGTTTCTGCCTTTTAGGATTATACACACCGCAATTTGGATATTTTATCAAGACATTTCTGCTCCCAATATGCAACATATCACCCTGTCAATCCTTTACCATCCATGGTGTTCTCAGGCTTCTCCTGCATTGCCATTTCTATCACTCGATTGGATCTTTACTTTACTGAGCCTGCGTTTAGGGAGTAGTTTAGAAATATTGGTGCTGAGTTGAATATTTGATGGGACAGCGGAGAGTGAGCTTTACTCTGTATCTAACCCTGTGCTGTACCTGTCCTGGGAGTGTTTGGTGGGGACAGTTTAGAGGGAGCTTTACTCTGTATCTAACCTTGTGCTGTACCTGCCCTGGGAGTGTTTGATGAGGACAGTTTAGAGGCAGCTTTACTCTGTATCTAACCCTGTGCGGTACCTGTCCTGGGAGTGTTTGATGGGGACAGTGTAGAGGGAGCTTTACTCTGTATCTAACCCCGTGCTGCACCTGTCCTGGGAGTGTTTGATGGGGACAGTGTAGAGGGAGCTTTACTCTGTATCTAACACCGTGCTGTACCTGTCCTGGGAGTGTTTGATGGGGACAGTGTAGAGGGAGCTTTACTCTGTATCTAACCCCGTGCTGTACCTGTCCTGGGAGTGTTTGATGGGGCAGTGCAGAGGGAGCTTTACTCTGTATCTAACCCCGTGCTGTACCTGTCCTGGGAGCGTTTGATGGGGACTGTGTAGAGGGAGCTTAAATGTGTATCTAACCCCATGATGTGCTGTATGTGTCCTGGGAGTGTTTGATGAGGACAGTGTAGAGGGAGCTTTACTCTGTGCCTAACCACGTGCTGTACCGGTTCTAGGCGTGTTTGATTGGGTCAATGTAAAGGGAGCTTTACTCTGTATCTAAGCCCGTGCTGTACCTGTCCTGGGAGTGTTTGATGGGGAGTGTTGAGGGGGCTTTACTCTGTATTTACCCCGTGCTGTACCTGTCCTGGGAGTGTTTGATGGGAAATGTTATGGGCGCTTTACTCTGTATCTAACCCCGTGCTGTACCTTTCCTGGAAGTGTTTGATGGGGAGTGTTGAGGGCGCTTTACTCTGTATCTAACCCCGTGGTGTACCTGTCCTGGGAGTGTTAGATGGGGACAGTACAGAGGACGCTTTACTCTGTACGTAACCCCGTGTTGTACTGTCCTGGTAGTGTTTGATGGCGTCAGTGTAGAGGGAGCTTTACTCTGTATTGAACCCCGTGCTGTACCTTTACCTGTCCTGGGAGTGTTTGATGGGGACAATGTAGAGGGAAGTTTACTCTGTATCTAACCTCATGCTGTACCTGTCCTGGGAGTGTTTGATGGGGACAGTGTAGAGGGAAGTTTACTCTGTATCTAACCCCGTGCTGTACCTGTCCTGGGAGTGTTTGATGGGGACAGTGTAGAGGGAAGTTTACTCTCTATCTAATCTGAGCTGTCTGTGCTCTGGGAGTGTTTAATGTTGAGTGTAACTTCAAAAAGTTAAAGGTCATCTTTCAGTCACTGGAACTGATGTCAATTTTCCCATTAAGTGAAATAGTTAAACCATGGAGGAAAACAGCAGAATTCTGAAGTTATGCCTGATTGAGTCTTTATCGAATAAGGAATTACTGACACCAGTGCTGATGAACAAGAGGAGCCACTTACACATGTGGAGCACTGAAACTGTTCAATAGTCATTAAATAATAATGGCAGAGAGTTGATGAGCTGACACACAAAGCTCCAACTTCTGTGCAAAACCCTTTATCATCTGTTAATGGCAATTTCCGAACATTTCTTCCAATAGTGCAGCCTGGTTTACAGCTGATTGCATTAAGGACTCTCACACTAAGGCAATACAATCACAGTGGTCAGCACTGTTGCTTCACAGCACCAGGGACCCAGGTTCGATTTCCGCTTGGGTCACTGTCTGTGCAGAGTTTGCACTTTCTCCCCCATGACTGCGTGGGTTTCCTCCGGGTGCTCCGGTTTCCTCCCACAGTCCAATGATGTGCAGGTTGGGTGAATTAGGCCATGATTAATGCATGGGATTACGGAGGTGGGCAGGGGAGTGGGCCTAGGTCGGGTGCTCTTTCAGAGGTTCAGTGCAGACTTGATGGGCCGAATGGCCTCTTCTGCACGGTGGGGATTCTATCATTTATTACCGAATGATGGCCCTCCCAGAGACATTCTGTACAGTCTCTTCAAGTTACAAAGATGGATTTAAAAAGTGGGAGAGGGTGGAATCTCGGCTGTTCTTGATCATTGGGATCTCCAAGGAAAGGTGAATTATCCATTGAATTACGTAAAGTATGCAGTATTGAAATAGGCCATTCAGCCCAAGTAGTCTATGCGAGTTTTTATGGGTCCACACAATTGTCTCCCCATCCATCTTCAACTTCTCCTTCTATCCTATTTTTCCTGTGTGCTGATCTCGTTTCCCCTTCAATGCAATTTTACTATTCATATCAACAATTCCATGTGGTAACAGGAGCCACATTCTGACAACGCTCTGGGTAAAGAAGTTTCACTTGAATTCCTCATTGGACTTTCAGTGAATATTTTATATTTGTGGACCTTAATTCCGGTTTCCATGGCATGTGAGTTTTGATGTCTGGGGCCAGTATTTATTGCTCCTCCCCAGTTGCCTTTGGGGAGATGTGCGGTGAGCTGCCTTCTTGAACCGCTGCAGTCGACATGGTGTGCGGGATTCTCTGATCCCGACGCCGGGTCGGGCAATCGCCGGGCCGGGCGCGATTCACACGGCGGCGCCCCAACGCCGATCCTCTGATCACCATTGGCGCCGGCACGTTCAGCGCGGCGCCAATCGGGGGGCGCTCCACGTGCCCCCCCCCAGCGATTCTCCGCCATTGACAACAAGGTTGCTTTTCTTGAGGTAAGCCTTCAGGGTGTTTTTGAAGTTCTTCCTTTGACCTCCTCTTGTTTGGGAGCCTTCCTCGAGCTGGCTAAGGAAGATTTGCTTTGGCAGTCGGGACTCTGACACCCTAAGCACATGGCCGGCCCAGCGGAGGTGGTTTCAGGTGATCATGGCATCGAGACTGGTGCTCTTGGCACTTCAAGGACACTGATGTTAGTACGCCTGCCCTTCCATTTGATGCGTAGAATCCATTCAAAACAGAATTGATGGTACCTCTCCAGGACCTTCAGGTAGCATCTCTACGTAGTCCAAAAGAGCGATTCTCCAGATAGATTTCTAAGTGTGGTAGCGAGCTGCCCCTCTGACCCGAGGTGAACCCCGGGGCCCTATGGGCACGGAGTGGGAGGAGAGGGCACTGCGTGCCAACCCGTACCACAGATGGACAGGTACAAGGGTTGCCCCCGGAATGGGTACACACAATCCAGTGTTTGTATGGTGTAGCCGCACACGGTTGTCCCTCCAGGCCCTCCCCTTACCTTTTCATGGCAGCCCACCCCGAAGAGTGTCCACCCCTGCCACCCCAGCCGAGGGTCCTCCACCTCCCGCTGAGCACTGGGGCGGCAAGTCCAGTGTCCCGGGCTCTTTGCCTGTGAGCCAAGATGGCTACTCACCTCCTCGGCTTCCCACGGAAGCCCTTCCTCCAGGTTCCCGTTTTCAAAAGGAGTACTAATCGGTGCCAGATTGACCACTCGCTGAATGACGCTGTTGGATATGGCGTCACTCTCGTTAATTGTCTGGAAATGGGGCTTAAGTGGTGATAATTGGTTTCTCACCAGGCTACGGCGAGATTCCGATTACGCTTACGGGAGCAGGCCAGTTGCATCACACACCGCTTGGCGCGGTTCTCGCTTTCGACCCCTCTTGCGATTCACTGGTTTGTTTCACTCGAGCAAGTGTAATGAACCTGGAGACCCACTCCTCATATTTCTCAGCTGTATAGAAGAGTTGGGAGCATGACGCAAGGATCTTGGTATCAGCACGGATGTCACGATTCTTTGTGTCAGAAGGAGATGCTGACGGATTCCCGACAGCGTGGGGTGGCCCACAATGAAATGAAAATGGCTTATTGTCACAAGTAGGCTTCAATGAAGTTGCTGAGAAAAGCCCCTAGTCGCCACATTCCGGCGCCTGTCCGGGGAGGCTGGTACGGGAATCGAACCGTGCTGCTGGCCTGCTTTGTCTGCTTTCAAAGCCAGCGATTTAGCCTGGTGAGCTAAACCAGCCCCTATGGGAAACCCCATTGGCCGGCGGCAGGAACGTAGAATCCTGCTGCCGGCGGGGTGCACCATGCCAGAAAACGGGCGGGATGGACAATCCTTCCCTGTATCTTGTCCAGGGGCGGATTGGTAAAGGACATGAGTTTTCTTGTGGTTGAGGTTGAGACCGATTCTTTGGTATGCTTCCGTGAAAGTGGCAGGCACGGCTTGAAGATTCTCTTCGGAGAGAATGGAAATGTTGATGACATCCACGTACCGAAGTTCCACGAGCGATGTCAGTCTTGTTTTCTTCTCGGATTTCATCCAGCTGAGATGGAAAGGTTTTCCGTCCATCTTGTTGACGATGTTCACTCTTCTAATTTGATTTGATTTATTATTGTCACATGTATTACTATTCAGTGAAAAGTATTGTTTTTTGCATGCTGTACAAACAATGCATACCGTACATAGGAAATGAAGGAGAGACTGCAGAATATAATGTTACAGTTATAGCAAGGTGTAGAAACAAGATCAACTTAATACGAGGTAGTTCCATTCAAAAGTCTGATGGCAGCAGGGAAGAAGCTGTTCTTGAGTCGGTTGGTGCGTGACCTCAAACTTTGGTATCTTTTTCCTGATGGAAGAAGGTGGAAGAGAGTATGTCCGGGGTGCGTGGGGTCTTTAATTATGCTGGCTTCCTTTCTGAGGCAGCGGGAATTATAGTTAGCGTCCATGGATGGGAGGCTGGTTTGCGTGATGGACTGGGCTACATTCACGGCCTTTTGTAGTTTCCTGCGGTCTTGGGCAGAGCAGGATCAATACCAAGCTGTGATACAACCAGAAAGAATGCTTTCTATGGTGCATCTGTAGAAGTTGGTGAGGGTTGTAGGTGACATACCAAATTTCCTTAGTCTTCTGAAAAGTAGAGTCGTTGGTGGGCTTTCTTAACTATAGTGTCGGCAAGGGGGGACCAGGACAGGTTGTTGGTGATCTGGACACCTAAAAACTTGAAGCTCTCGACCCTTTCTACTTCGTTCCCATTAAAGTAGACAGGGGCATGTACTCCACTACGCTTCCTGAAGTCGATGACAATCTCCTTAGTTTTGTTGACATTGAGGGAGAGATTATTGTCGTCGCACCAGTTCACCAGATTCTCTGTCTCGTTCCTGTACTCCGTCTCGTCACTGTTTGAAATCCGACCCACTACTGTGGTATCATCAGCAAATTTGAAAATGAAATGAAATTAAATGAAAATTGCTTATTGTCACAAGTAAAGGACATATCTGACTTGAATGCCTCAGACCTAGGCTTCAGCGAGCAGTGGATACCCCTGTTCATCCAGGGTTTCAGGTTGAGAAACACGTGGATTTGTTTCTTTGGCACACAGTCTTCTACACACTTACAAATGAAGTCAGTTACTGTAGTGGTGTACTCGTTCAGGCTGGTCGCACAGTTTTTAAATACTGACCAGTCCACTGACTCTAAGCAGTCCCGTAGGAGATCATCCGATTTCTCAGACCAACAATGCACAACTTGCACTGGGAAGCTTGCTCCTGACAAGGTGGAGGATGGTGGCGATGAAGATGGAGAAAAGGGTGGGGTTGATGACACATCCCTGCTGACCCCAGTCTTGACTTCAAAGGTTTCTGCCTTATTTCCATAGAATGAGGATTGTCACTGAGATCTTGTCGTGGTGGAGTCGGGGGATGTTGATGAATTTCTCTGGACAGCCGGCCTTTGGCAGGGCCTTCTATAGCACTTCCTGATTGACTGAGTCAAAAGCCTTGGTCAGATCAATGGAGGCCGTATAGAGCAGCTCATGTTGCTCCTGGCATTTCTCGTGAAGTTTTCGAGCAGGGAATCATGTTCACTGTTCCACGGTTTGGTCGGAAGACGCACTGGCTTTCCGCAAGGATTTTGCAGAGACTGGGAGAAGGCGACTAGCGAGGATTTGGGCAACTATCATCCCGGTGATGGAGAGTAGGGAGATTCCTCGGTATTCCCATTGTCCACTTTGTCTCCTTTCGTGAAGGTGGTGACGACGGCACCCCTGAGGTCAGCAGGAATTTCTTCTCTGTCCCAGACTTTCAGCAACTTCTGACGAAGATAACGAGTGATCTCGCCTCCTCCAAGTTTGAAAATCTCCATTGGGATCCTGTCCACTCCTGTGGTTTTCCCATTTCTTCTTGTGTTTAATGTCGGCTTCGACTTCGTCCAGACTGGTGAAAGTCCAAGATCACCTTTGATGGGGAGTTGGGGGATTTCCTCAAACACGTCCTCATCGATGATTGCATCATGGTTGAGGAGTTCTTTGAAGTGTTCTCTCCATTGAAGGCGGATGTTTCCTCTGTCTCTCAAGAGGGCTCCATCCTTATTCTACCCTGACCTGAGGCCTTTCCAACCCTGGTGTTCAAGCCCCCTCAGGAATGTTGGAGAGAATGGTTCCAGGGTGGAATAGAAGCTTTCTTTGGACTTTCAATGATATGGAGTTGGGGCTTAGGCACTCACAAGCATTGCCTGCTGGTTCTTGGCAAGTTGAAGTTGGAGCGTCATGAGGCGCTCGTTGAAGCCGACAGGGAGCTCCGAGAGTCGGCTGACGGGTTCGTTCTTGATGGCGAAGCCAATTCCATGTATCCTGGGCGGATTCTCGTGCTTCTCTCTCTCCAGAAGACAGTGTAACCACTGCCATCTTCCCTCAGCTGTCCTTCGCCTGCTCTTTGGGTCTTTCGCAGAGTAGCGATGTCAATATTGAAGTGCCTGAGTTCACGGGAAACAAGGGCAGTTCTCCGTCCGCTCGATTGTTTTGCTCATTATGCAGGTTCCGAAATTCAGTTTAATTGTTATCCTCTGACTGCAGATGGATCAGCTGCTGGATGTGGTTTCCCAGTCAGGTTGGTGATGGAACAGACTATTTGTAGGGCACCTTTTCTAGCCCACTCCCCATGTGGGGTGAGCAGAGTGGAACCTGAAGACGGCGGCACACTAACGAAGAAAGCTGCCGAAACGCTTTCCTGTTCCTATTGCAAGAGCGAGACGACTGAATCTAATTCCACCGCCTTCGTGCCAGTCCGAAGCCAGCGACTTCACACCTCATGGTCCTGTCCCTGCCACCTCTCGCAAATCACTGCAGGGCTTGTCTGAGATGAGGTGTGCTGGTTTCCTCTGGGTAGATGCCTGATGTGGGACATCGGGAGTGCCGGGAAGGTCCAGTTCCAGGGGTAAGGGTCACAATGGGGATCTCCCTGCTGCTACAGCCTTCATCCCCCATCACAGCCGTTGATACAATCCGAGCATCTCCCACCTGATGCGATGTTGGGGATTTGTTTTGGATTGTTCTTTATCTGATCCCTCCCCTCCAACTGTATCGTCATGGGTGAACCTGCCACGAGGTTAAGACTCCTGAAGTGCCATTGTGAGGTGACACATTTTGGTAAGGAAGGCAACATACATATGGGAAATAAGAGACTAAATAGAATGAAAGAGCAGAAGGATCTGGTGATACACACTGACAAATGATTAGAAGCAGCAATTCAGATTAACAAGAGCGTGGGAAATAAACTGGATTTAATTTCCAGAGGAATAAAATTGAAAAGCAAAGGACACATATAAACATGTATGGAACTTCAGTTAGTCCACACTCATCCTGGGGAAGGGATTAAGTCTGATATAATTTGAAGTCAGGATGATGCGTGGATCAGAAGGGCCCTCGCAGATGGCGATGTTCCCATCCGCCTCCTGCTCTTGTACTTCTGCATGAGCGGGATACTCCGTTCCCGACACCAATTTCGTAATTGGTGATCAGGCAGTGAATCTCGACAACGGAATTGGGGGCGGCGCTTGTTTTTTTTCCCACAGGTTTTACATGGTCCGCCCCTCCAAAAGGGTGTCATCGCGGAGCGTGCCGTACGCCGTAGGGATGACTAGTGACAAGGCGCCATGTCGTACGGCTCGACCACTGCAGGTCGTCGCCGTGCGCATGCGCGACCATGGACCCGGCATTTCTCCGGCCGTTTATTTCGTGGAGGCCGGGCGTATTATGTGGCGCGGCTGCTGGCTCCTCCCCGGTCGCAGCATCGGGGAGGGGGTGGGGCCAATTGTTTCCACATAAAACGCCACAAATCGTCCGCACTTAGCCTCAGAATTGGAGAATCCCGCCCCCTAGGGTTTGGACGATGTTATTCAAAGATGAAGCCATGATTAAAGACCGTGCATGATCCATTTTATTTCCCAATCTCATGACTATAGGTGATGCTTCAGCTTTGAAACAAAAGGTAAAGCCATTCACTTTTCTTCCTCCGAGAGGCTAGGAATGCTGCAATTCAAAGCAGCGTGCCATCCTTTCTAAAGCAAACCTTGAGCCTCACTGAGGGTCGCTCTTAGTCATTCAGATCAGCTGTTCAGTCAGGCCATTGATGGGTGACTGATGAATGGAAGTGAAAAAGTTGAAGGTACACGAGGCAGCAGTGTCATATTCCATTACACTTTCATCATTCAGAACACAAATACAGCAACAAAATAATTCACTGCAGTTACTCATTAGCACTTGGTATATGTCCTTTCAAAATCCTTAGAAAGGCAGGAGAAGGACCTGTCAAACTAACAAGTCTGAATAGAGAAGGAGAACAGGTCAAGGACCCAAACACTGAAGTACTCTCTACAAATGTCAAAGGAATCAAAGGCCACATTTGGAAAAATGATTTTTCCAGTGTGTGTTGTGGAATACACTGTCGGAGAGTGTGGTAGAGGCAGGAGCAATCACACATAGCTCACCTGGAGCATTGTGTGCAAGTTTGGTCTCACCAATGGAAGGTCCCTGAGGGAGTGCAGGGAAGGTTCACTGAAGTCATTCCGGGGATGGAGGGATTGTCCCACAAGAAAAGGTGAAGTACACTTTATTCCCTGGAGTTTGGAAGAATGGGAGGAGATCTCGAGCAAACATACAGAGACTTCATTGCAGTGTTAATGTAAGCCTGCTTGCGACAGTAATAAAGATTATGATTAAAGGATTATTATTATTTATAACAGTGTTCCTCTGGGCAAATCAATTCCAACTTATCATGTTCCATCTGACAACGTGGTTTTGAGGAACCAATTGTGTCATACCTTTGAGACCTGCCTGCACAGGGCCAAACGGAATGGTGTTGGGGCAAAAAATGCTCGGGGAGAATCATAGAATTTACAGTGCCAAAGGAGGCCATTCGGCCCATCGAGTCTGCACCGGCCCTTGGAAAGAGCACCCTACTTAAGCCCACACCTCCACCCTATCCCCGCAACCCCTCCTAACCCTTTTGCACACTGAGGACAATTTAGCATGGCCAATCCACCTAACCTGCACATCTTTGGACTGTGGGAGGAAACCGGAGCACCCGGAGTAAACCCACGCAGACACGGGGAGAACATGCAGACTCCGCACAGACAGTGACCCAGCCGGGAATCGAACCTGGGACCCTGGAGCTGTGAAGCAACAGTGCTATCCACTGTGCTACCGTGCCGTCCAAATGTGTGCCCCTGACGGAAGGAAAAGAGAATGAGACAAAAAAAGAACAGGAAACAAAATGGAGCCGAGATTCCGAGTCTGACATTGTTGAACTCAGAGTTGAGTCCAAAAGTTTGGAAAGTGACCAATTGAAAGATGAGGTGCAGTTCCTCCCGCTTATATTGGACATCACTGGAACATTGCAGCAGGTCAAGGACAGAAATATCAATACGAGCACAAGGTGAGAATTAAACGAGGTGCCCAGGGTCATGTTTGTGGATTGAAGGAAGGTGTTGATAAAACGGTCACTCTATTGGTGTCTAGTCTGCTTTTCCTTGGATTGCCACCTTTCCATGGTGGGTGGGGGGGGGGGTGGGGTGAGGCTTGAATGATCCGCCGATCATGTTGGTGCAGTGACAATGCCACTGGATTAGTACCCTAGAGAGCCAGGTGGACATGAGTCCAAATCTTATCACAACATGGCACGGCGGCACAGTGGTTAGCACAGCTGCATCCCAGTGGGAATCGTTCAATTCCGGCCTCGGGTCACTGTCTGTGTGGAGTTTGCATGTTCTCTCCGTGTCTGCGTGGGTTTCCCCCGGGTGCTCTGGTTTCCTCCCACAGTCCAAACGTGTGTATGTTCCGTGGACTGGCCATTTGAGGGGTTACGGGGACAGGGCGAGAAGGGGGGGGGTGGAAACGGGCCTAGGTAGAGTGCACTTTCAGAGGGTTGGTGCAGACACGATGGGCCGAATAGCTCCCCTCTGCACTGTAGGGATTCTATAGACAGTGGGTGGAGTTTAAAACCTGGTGTTGAAAGTTTGTCTCAGTCGTGGTGGCCATGGAACTACCATCTGGCTCACTGATATCCTTTCGGGAAGGAAATCTGCCGCCCTTACCTGGTCTGGCCTATATGTGACTCCAGACCCACAGCATTGTGGTTGACTCTTAAATACCCTCTGAAATGGCCAAGAAAGCCATTCAGTTCAAGGGCAATTAGGGATGGTTAACAAATGCTGACCTTGCCAGTGACTCCCACGTCCCATGGAAGAGGAAAATGACATTTATAGGTATAAAGGTTCTTTGCCATTCACCTGTGCATTATTTTTTTAATTTGTTCACGGGATGTAGCATCACTTGCCAGGCAAGTATTTGCACATCCCTAATTACCCTTTAGAAGGTGTTGGTGAGCCACCTTCATGAACCGCTGCAGTCCATGTGGAGTAGGTACACCTGCAGTGCTGTTAGAGATGGAATTGTGTGTGTAATTTGACGCAGTATTAATGAGATCCCCAATTTGGTGTCAAATTTAAAATTGTACTTGCAGTTCCTGAGTCGGCGATATCCTGTTGCCTCACAGTTACTAATTCAGGGGTGGGCAAACTACGGCCCGCGGGCCGCATGCGGCCCGACAAAGGTTTTTATGCGGCCCGCCAATGAGGTGCCCGGAATCATAACCGGCATTTTTGAAAAGCCGCCGGGGAAAAGCCACTGAAGTAAATGCGCTTATTCAATAAGCGCATTTACTTCAGCGGCTTTTCAAAAATGCCGGTTATGATTCCGGGCACCTCATTGGCGGGCCGCATAAAAACGCGCGTAGTGGGGTGGATGAGTGGGGCTGTCTCATTGGTCGGTTTAGTTGGGTGTGCGACCAATAGGAGTCCAGGTTACAAACAATAAGCCTTATTATTGTTTGTAACCTGGACTCCTATTGGTTGCACACCCAACTAAGCCGACCAATAAGGCAGCCCCACTCATCCACCCCACTATGCGCATTTTTATCGTTGACTCGGCTAGGCTGTGCTTGTCAGTGTTCAGGATCAGCACAAGCAACTTGACACCTTATTTCAACAAACTGGTAAATGACTGCAGTCAGATGCATCATTCTCATTGACATTGTTCTGTTACTTACTGAGTTACTTTGTTTTTCAAATAAATGTGCTTTTTTTTCTTTAAAGACCTTTTATTTTGGCTATTTAAAATATTAATTATTTTACTTAATATACTATGCGCCCCTTTAAAATTGTGAATTTCTGAATGTGGCCCTTGCACGGAAAAGTTTGCCCACCCCTGTACTAATTCAACCGACAAGCAACTGATGGGTACAATTTACAAAACTTTGATTATAATGAAATCTTTGCTTCTGAATGCAACACTGAGATATTGGTTGCACACAAGAAATGAAACGAGAAATGAAAATCGCTTATTGTCACAAGTAGGCTTCAAATGAAGTTACTGTGAAAAGCCCCTAGTCACCACATTCCGGCACCTGTTCGGGGAGGCTAGTACGGGAATTGAACCCGCGCTACTGGCCTGCCTTAAAAGCCATTCTTTAGCCCTGTGCTAAACCAGCCCCTATATAAGTAAATTCTTTGGATCTAGTATCCTGAGATAATAAAATTATCTTTCCAAATCAGGCAGTGTGGTCAGTTAGTCAGGCTGTGGACTCTCTGTGAAGGGCAGAGCTGAAATAGATCGACCAGGGACTGATCGATAGTCTCAAAAAGCTGAATAGTTGGGCAGCACGGTGGCGCAGTGGTTAGCATTGCTGCCTATGGCACTGAGGACCTGGGTTCGAATCCCGGCCCTGGGTCACTGTCTGTGTGGACTGTGCACATTCTCCCTGTGTCTGCGTGGGTTTCTCCCCCATAACCCAAAGATGTGCAGGGTAGGTAGATTGGCCACTCTAATTTGCCCCTTAATTGGAAAAAATAATTGGGTACTCTAAATTTATTTTTTAAAAAGCTGAATAGCCTCCTCCTGCTCCTATTTCGTATGTCCTTGTTCCACAGCACCATTTAAGAATGGGTAAGGGCATCTCCCCAGTGACCTGGTCTATATCTGATCCTCAGTTAGCATTGCTTGGCTAACTGACAATTCATTTCAATGTTGTTTGTGGAAGCTTGCTGTGCGAAAATAAGTTGCTGCAGGGTAATTCATTACGTGAATGCACTTGGGGCGTTTCAGACAGCTGAGTTAGAGATGCTGCGCAAATTTGAAACTGTGGTGCTTGATGCAATTTTAACCCCAGATCTCTTGATTACTTATTTCAAATGAGTTGCCGCAAGACATTAATGTTAATATTTGTACCGATCGGGAAGTTTACTCTTCATTGCCTTTTCCAAAACTATAATGGAGTGACATCTGGTGACAAGATTGTGCATTACAGTAACGTCAGGCCCAGTGTATTTTATCACGAGGATGAATCCTGCATTTATAATCACAGAAAACGTGAGTTTAGATCCCATCATGGAAATTTGAATTAAGATGGTTGTTTTTTTAAATCCAATGTCAGTAAAAGTAATGAAAATCACTTATTGTCACGAGTAGGCTTCAATGAAGTTACTGTGAAAAGCCCCTAGTCGCCACATTCCGGTGCCTGTTCGGGGAGGCTGGTACGGGCCTCGTACGGTTCCCGTACCAGCCTTCCCGAACAGGCACCGGAATGTGGCGACTAGGGGCTTTTCACAGTAACTTCATTGAAGCCTACTCGTGAAAATAAGTGAGTAAAAGTAATGTTAAAGTTGTCAGATTGTCTGAACTTGTTCACCCACATTCTTGCTGGAAGGAAACCGGTCACTATTGAGTCTGGGCTTTATCGACATTTCTAGCTCTCGCTGGGACTATTAACATTTACAGGGAGATCTGGATGAAGGCAGGTGCAAGACCACAATTTGTTCCCAATCTGTCTCATTCCTGCCAACAGGCACTGGAGTCTACACCGAGGATTAGGAAGTGGCCATTTAGCTCCTCAAGCCTAACCCACTCAGTTAGATCATGGATCTGTATCTCAACTCCATTTACCCACCTTTGCTCCCTACCCCTCAGAACCTTTTCTACCCAACTCGCAGAGGCTGTGATCTGAAATATCTTTGGGCAGCACGGTAGTTAGCACTGTTGCTTCACAGCTCCAGTGTCCCAGGTTCGATTCCCGGCTTGGGTCACTGTCTGTGGAGTCTGCATGTTCTCCCTGTGTCTGCGTGGGTTTCCTCCGGGTGCTCCGGTTTCCTCCCACAAGTCCCGAAAGACGTGCTGTTAGGTAGATTGGACATTCTGAATTCTCCCTCTGTGTACCCGAACAGGCATCGGAATGTGGCGATGAGGGGATTTTCACAGTAACTTCATTGCAGTGTTACGGTAAGCCTGCTTGTGACAATAATAAAAATTATTAATGTCACACCTACATTGAAATAAATAGCTTTGTATTCCTGGAGAAGATAGAGGGGTGATTTGATCAATGTGGGGTTATGTTGTCTGACTTTGCACTCAGGAGTTCCGAGTTGCCATGGTAATTCTACATGCGTGTTGTAGCCTGTAGCTATGGATAGTGATGCTTGAGGCTCCAAACTTCTTACCACCACATGGCTGATCAGGACTCTCGCCCACTCTTACCACCTGCCATTGGTGTATTGGAAGGATTCAGATTCATAGTCAATCTCTTTGGCCAGGTTATGAACAGCTTCCTTGCCCATCGAGTCCTGGAGTGGGGCACGAAGCTGCAGTTTCTCGAGGCAGGGATGGTATTCCCTATGGCTGGTATCCCCAGTCTAGGTGTATAAAAGATTAAAGGGATTTGATAGAATGGATACAGAGAACCCAATGCAACTGAGGGAAGAAATGTTTAGCCATTAAAAAGTGGCACAAAATTAAAATTGAAGCCTGACCATTCTGAAGTGAAATTAGAGGCAAGATTGTCCGATCCGCCAGCCATGTGTATCTCGGCCGCGCGCCGTTTGCTAGCGGTGGGAGTTTATCTTCCCGCCGATTGCCAACGGGATCCCCCATTGTAACCACCGCAAAATCCGCTGGCGGGGTCTGCTGTCGGCGGGAAAATTCAATCGTAACAACCGGAGAATTCTGGCTCAGGAAACACTTCCTCACGCAATCTTTCTCCCCACAAATCTGTCGATGAATTGACGTATTTAACCTGGGACATGGAGATAAGGCTGTAGATGACATTCTGATCAGCCATGATCTGACTGAAGGCCGGAGGATGCCCGAGAGGGTTCACCGCCTCCTCCTGGTGCAATAAAGATTTGCTGGCTCAGGTTTCCTGACAAACTTTCACTTTAAACAAACATATTTAATGTTGCTAAAAGCATTTTAATTTATATTCTCTCCTGTCGCCTCATCTCATGGGTTGCGAATCCATGCGCTTCTCTAGGGCGACACAGTGGTTAGCACTGTTGCTTCACGGTCCCAGGTTCGATTCCCCACTGGGTCACTGTCTGTGCGGAGTCTGCACGTTCTCCTCGTGTGTACCTGGGTTTCCTCCGGGTGCTCCGGTTTCCTCCCACAAGTCTCGAAATTCTCCGTCGGCGGTACGCTCCGTTTTGACGGCAGCCCGGGGATTCCTGATGGCGTGGGGCTGCCCCACAATCGGAAACCCCATTGACCAGCCGGCGTAACGGAGCATCCCACCAGCGTGCAGAAACAGAAGTATGGCACGGCGGAAAATCCAGCCCGTGCTGTTTGGCAATTTGGACATTCTGAATTCTCCCTCCGTGTACCCAAACAGGCGCCATAGTGTGGCGACTAGGGGCTTTTCACAGTAATTTCACTGCTGTGTTAATGTAAGCCTACTTGTGACACTAATAAAGATTATTATTAGAGCCCGTGCTCTTCTTATTTCATTGTCCAAAATCCCAGGTTCGCTCTACCCCAATTCAACACATCCTTCCTCTTCTCAATCATTACCCCTTAACCCCACAATGTACACACCTTTCTTCACCTCCCTCTGCAGCAATGATCACCTGCTTCGGTTTAAATAAATTCAAAAGTAGCCAAATTCTCGTGCATTTATTGAACAGTGAATACTTTACATGGACAAAAAACAGTGATATATATTTCATAAAATAATTTACAACAGTATAAAAACTGTAGGACAGCAAACGGACAAGAGGAACGAAACACTGAGCAATAAGTCAGACAGAATTTTCAATGGCCTGAGTCAATTATAAAAATAAATGCCAGCAGTTTATTATTGATGGCTGGAAGTTATAATTTACCAGGAAACTTTACACAATTAAAATCTCTGTGTGGCATGTTCATTCTACAGTAACAACAACCCTTGGCAGGTATATATATATTATATTTTTTAAAGTTTTAAAACAAAACTTTCTAGACTTTAAAATAAAGCTATTCTACATTTCCCATATCGTCTTAAAACACAATTTATTTTTTTCTGAAATCCCTCCTCTTCCAATGGACAAAAAGGCCCAACATATTGATACGTACACACATGCATTCTCTTGCTCGTCTCTGTCAAAGACGTTTTAAGTTCCGCTTGCTCCTTTTACTGCCTGCTTGCGGCTGTAGCTGGGACCTTTTCCTGAAATGGCGGCAAGCACAATCCTTTGAGCCGTGAAAGGTATGGAAACACAGTGTGCAGTAATCGTAGGAGCAGCTCCCGTTGATGCAGACTGCCCTTTGCTCGTGAGGCATAAACCTGGCCGCTGAGTTACATAGGGGGCAGGTCTTGAGGGTCTCGTCCCACTTGAGTGTCTTCACGATCTGAGAGAGAGAGGGAGAGATAGATAAATCACAGCGTGGTTTCAATTGTGGGTGCACACACTGATGGAAAACGTTCAATTTGCTCGACCAGGACTGGACTCCCATGGATAGGCCCATCCTGCCTCTTGGTACTGAAAATAAAAATATGTTCATCTGTAAAATGAAGTGGCTCCATCTGTAAATGTGAGAAACCAATTCTTAATTTGTACAGAGGCCAGATCAGATTCCCACAGGAGTTGGAGGAGGGTACAAGGTGCGGTGATATGCATGTGCACAGTAATGTATATTGTTATATATTAATGTATATAGTTATTGATACGGCCTCCGACCAGCAGGTGGCGATAAGAGATCCACCATGTGACTCCAGAGATCCCGCAGTTGGTAGTAAGTCGTACTAGTGGACAGTCACACTGGAAGTAGCTCCAGGAGAATTCACTGAATTCACTTATTCGTTACCGTTTGTGTAATAGTTCGTTAGTTATCTTTCCACGTGTTCATTTTGTTAATACACTATCTTGCCAGTCAAAGAACTACATGTTCTGTGTGCGTCAATACTACGGCCACAATACAGAATATAACACAAAGTAGATTCACCAATGTGATACTGGGGATCAAAGGGTTAATTACGACAGGTTGCATGCACCAGGGCTTGCATTCTCTTGCGTTTACACGACAGAAGTTATCTGATTGAAGTCTTTAAAAATAACCAAGGGACTAGGCGGGGCAGAGAGAGAGAGATGTTCATCTGGTGAGAAAGATCAGAACAAGGGAACAAATTTTAAAATTAGAGGCGAGCAGAGTGGGGAGTGGACTCAGGAAGAACTTGATCTGGCAAACGGTAGCGGAAAATTAAGTTACCCGTTGGTTCCGTATCCAATTTTGGGAATTGGGGTTCAGCTTGACAGGGCTGAAGGTCTGAAGCGAGCTTTTCTGAGGGGAATTCACACCCACGCGTTGCACGGAAGACAGTGCTCCTCGGGAAACTGTGTACCTGCGAATGGTTCTCTCACCTGCAAGGTTGGCAGCAGACCCCTGACAATGTGTGGAAAAGGAAAACACTGGTTTAAAAAGAAATGGAGCAACTTAACAGAACACAACAAAAGGATGGAGAGCATCCGAACAATTAAATACAACTACATGGGAGAGCATTAGGAACAGGAGGCCATTCAGCCCTTCTGAATTGTTTTGCCATTCAATTAGCATAATCTTTTGTCTCTATTCCACTTGGTTTTGCTGAACAAGAATTTATCAACCTCAGTCTAGAACATGCCGATTAACTCCCTAGAATCCTTAACTTTTTTGAGTAGAGAGTTCCAGATTTTCACAACGCTTTGTGATTCGAAGTGCTTCCTGGCAACTGCCCTGGAGAACCTGGATCTTACGCTTGGCGTGGCCTCCTCCACCAGGGGAAATAGTTCCTATTAAATCCCATTAATATTTTGAACACCCCGATCAGATTATTCCTCAGTCTTCTAAACAAGCAAATACGAGACAATCATTGGCTTGGAGTGGGGGTAGGCTATGAATGAGATGAGGATTACAATCTCACGTCCCTATAAGCAGAGATTCTGTTGCCTCCCCAGTCGCTCTTTGTTCATGGTTAAAGAACTTGCCAAAACTAAGACTGGCCATTTGAGCAAATGCTCAAAACTTCACAGAGACCATCAAATCCCTGCTTCACTCCTCACTGATTAATTCCACTGCTCAAATTTGGTTTCCTGTGAAACTCCGACCAGCGCTTAAAATAATCCCAATGCAAGCACCTGGAAACAGGACTGTAGCCCAGGATTCCTCTCTCCCACCACTTACTGGGGAGAGCACCACATGCCTGACATCCACCCCCAGCAATAGAATCCTATCACCCATCCAATTACACCCACCAGGAATCAAATACTTCAAAATAGCAACAGAGGGAGACCTCCATGTGGAACGAGGAGGCCATTCAGCCCCTCCAGCTTCTCCTGCCATTCGATGAAACCTTGTCTGATCTGCAATTTAACTCCAATTACCCACCTTCACCCCATATCTCTTAATACCTGTGGTTGACAGGTCCAAACTTCATGTTTATAGCTCTCCTTTTATTGTCATCTGTAACTAATCTTTGTGTTAGTATTAATGTGTTAGTATCTTTTCTCAGGTAACCTCCAGTGCAATAGGGTGAAATATACGGGCTGGATTGTCTGATTCTGAGGCTATGTGTGGAGGATCTGTGGCGTTTTACGTGGAAACATCAGCTGCGACCGGTGAGGGCCGAGCAGTTGCGACAAGTAATACTTCCGGCCTCCACGACATAAACGGCCGGAGAATGGCCGGGTCCGTGGCCGCTGAAGCGCACGGCGGCGACGTGCAGTGGTCGCGCTGTAAAACATGGCGCTGACCGTGCAAGGACCCGACCTGCAAATCGTGCCCAACTGGCCACCCCTCAGCAGGTCCCCCCAGCTCTCGCGGAAGCCCCCCCCCCCCCCCCCGTCCCGGCTGACAGGACCACTCCCTACCGACTGTGGCGTCGCTGGACACAGTCCGCAGCTACCACGCCGAGTTACTGCACGGCTAAGACCAGAAATGAACCGCGCGGTCAGGAACACGGTCTATCGGGGGCGGAGCATCGGGGGAGGGCCTTCAGGTGATGTCCTGAGGCCGTCCTAACGGCGTGCACTGCGATGATGCCGTTTTGGAGGGTGGCGGAGCATGCGGAACCTGCATAAAGCAGGCGCTGCTCCCAATTCCATCGGAAAAAGGGATTCTCCGCCTAATCGGCGATTATAAAATCAGCGAGATTCCCGCCCACTAACTGTTTCTATTTTTATGTGCAAAGGCCTTTATTTCTGAGTATTTTACATGGAATTTCCTACTCTACAGTACACAGACATACAAATACATTGCCCAAGGGCACCGTCAAAAGCATCGGTGACAATATTAACAATTGATGTTTGGTCAATTGTTAATATTGTCACAGATGCTTTTGACGGTGCCCTTGGGCAATTGTTTGTGGAAGAGAATTCCAAACTTTGACCACCCTATGTGTGGAGAAGTGTTTCCTGAAAGATCTGACTCATTTGTCGTCTAAACTACCCCTGGACTGAGCAACCAGGGGAAGCAATCTCTCTCTCTCTCTCTCTAACCTATCAGTTCCCTGTAATATTTTGAAGATTATAATCAAATTACCCCTTAAAACCTTCTGAAAACCAGGTAACATAACACTTGGTGTAATCTCAGAGATGGTGCCTGAGAGAGCCGTCCCCTCAAGTCAGAAAGGGAGAGAGGATGGTTGGATGAAAAAAATTCTCCCCCCCCCCCGAAGTTTTTAAACAACATCATGAAGCAGTTTCAAGCGATCCCCACCAGATAGTGCCCGGAAAGTTTGAAGATTATGGGCCAGAATTCTCCGACGGGATACTCTGGTCTCTGCTGGCATTGCAACCCCGGCCACTGGTTTCCGCTTCAATGGGAAATCCCATTGACAGCGGCGGGGGCAGAGAATCCCGCCGGCAGCTAATGGAGCGCCGCCTCCGGCTGCTGGAAAACACGCGGCTGGGGGGGGGGGGGGAGAATCCTGCCCATGATCCCAAACACTGGCATGAGGGGGGAGTGCCTTATGCAATAATCAGCCACGTGCCCAAGTCATCCAATGAGAAAAGACTTTGCTGAATGTTACATCTAAACTACTCTAAGGGATTGACATAATAGACACTGAGAGGCTGCTTCCCCTGGCTGAATAGTCGACAACACAAGGTCACAGCCTCAAGGTTAGGGGTCAACGCTTTAGGACTGAGATGAGGTGAAATGTCTTCACTCAGCGGATTGTGAATCTTTGGAACCCTCCACCCCAGGGGGCTGTGTGTGCTCCGTCGTTGAGTTTATTCAAGACAGAAGTCGATGACTTTTGGACACTGTGGGAATTAAGGGATCTAAGAGATTGAACGGAAAATAGGAGATGAGGTAGATGTTCAGCCATGACCTTTGTTGGATAGCCGAGGGTGTTTGAGGGACTGTATTCTGTACTCCGGTTCCTGTTTCGTCTGTATTAGCACTCGCCGCAGCTTGTGGGCTGCCATCCAAAGTCTGCCCTGCCCACTACACCAGTGTTTACCAAAATTCAGTTTTAAAAGAGAGTGAAGGAAAATGACCTACTTTCTGTAAGTGAGAAGCCTCCTTTAAGAGCTGGCGTCGTGTTTTATTGTCAAAAATAATCCTCCTCCAAGTCTTGCTCACCTTGGCACATCTATGGAGGAAGAACAACGTAAGTCACGGTTTCCTGCAGCTGTACAAATAGAATTTTGGCTTCAAGTGAATCACTACAGCAGCTTCGAAAAGACGGGGCCGTTCCTGCTCAGCTTCTCCACAATGAAAGGTACAGGAGAGGCCCAATCTTGGTCCCAGTTACTGCGAAGTGTCGGGAAGCAGAAACGATGCGGAAGACAAGCTGCTGCTGAAGTAGTCACCAGCGGGCAGCCCTGGGTTGAGTAGGCCAGACAAACACCCACACTCTTCCAAAATGGCTGACGGTACTGCAGAAAACGGGCGCAAGGAGAATATCAGTAATTTGTCCGCAGAGAGATGGCAGCAGAGAAATGGGCAGTCACCAGTGATGAGAGAGAGCAGTGCTCCCCCCCTTCCCATATTTGGGTGTCCTCTCCCAGCACTGCATTGGAATGTCAACATGGTCATATGCTTTACGTTTCTTGACCATTATCTAACCTCAGGCGAATGGCGCCATTTAACGGCCTTGTCACGCTCGATTTGGGGTTGGGATGAGGCCTTTGAATCTCACGAGAAACGTTTTGCGAGATGTAATGGAGTCTCGTGAGGTGTCGCGATCTGGATTGGCCTGACCCAGATCAGCATATTTAAATGAGGATTCTCATTAGGCTGGGTTAAATACCAGTTTGCGGATTCTC
Organism: Scyliorhinus canicula; assembly: GCF_902713615.1. Lineage (NCBI taxonomy): Eukaryota > Metazoa > Chordata > Chondrichthyes > Carcharhiniformes > Scyliorhinidae > Scyliorhinus > Scyliorhinus canicula. The sequence goes on from NC_052146.1 coordinate 305,611,492, forward strand.
CTGGTGTCCGGGACCTAACGGCCATGTCTGGGAGATCTCACCAGGGTTCCGTTCAGAACCGCCTTCCGCAAACGTGGACTAGTCGTGACGGCACCTGTGGGGGTCCCTCAAACCATGGGAGACCCCCTGGGTGGTTGGAGATGGGGCTGGATGGCACTCCCTCCGGCATCCAGGCACATCGGCACCCAGAGTGGCAGGGCCTGAGTGCCCAGGTTGTCAATGCTAGGAATTGGCTTGGGGGGGGCTTACCAGGTGGAGGAGGCGTGCGGGGGTGTTCCTGGGTATCTTACCAGGTGGAAGGGGGATGTTCCTGGGAGCCTCCCCAAGGTTTGGGGGAAATGGGGGTGGGGTCAAAATTAATGAGGGGGGGGGGTGGAAATGGGGCAGCCAGACAAAATGGCGTTGCGATCTGTGAGGAGCCCTTCCTGCTGGACACGCCAGCAGGAAATGACTCAAGCGTGGCCTCGGCGGGGGCCAAAGTAAATGGCAGTGTTGTTGAATAGCGGGGTGTTTCTACGCGCTGCAGCCACCAGGTAATATCCCGCTAAACGCGCCCTAATGCGGACATAGGTTTTTCCATTTAAATCGCGCCCATAATCTCCCTACCATGACATCATCATCATATTGGTGACAACACAAAATACATCTGCGTAGCTTCACAGTAACTATTCTCCACAATCCTGTGCCCACTGCCTCAGTTCAACATAGTGCATCCGCGTCCAGAGGTTTGTCCTGAATTCCCTTCGGATTTATCACTGACCACCTTACATTTATGACTCTAGGTCCGGGTCTTGCCTGCAAGTGGTTACATCGCCCCCTATGTCTACTTGATCAAACCCTTTCACAATCTTTAAAGCCTCTGTCATGTTCCTCCTCAGTGTGTGGGTTTTGAAGTGTAACCAGTCTGATTAACCCATCTGGCTTTCTGTGGTGCTGTGACTACGCTGTGAGGCTGCCTCTGAAGGCAGACCTCTTAGGCAGTTGAATAAAGCCTCTTACAGAGACATAGACTGATGAAGGACAACTCTCCTGATACAGAAAACACGCAGCGTTCCCTTTACTAGCTATAAGTTTCCCCACCAGTTCAGCCTTTGCAAATGGGTCTATAATTTCTCAGATCTAGCGTCATCCTTTCAATCGTTATTTGTAACTTCACCAATGCCTCCATATCCCTTCTGTAATATGGAGACCAAAACTACTCAAGAGTGCTTCATGTGGGACCTTAGCGAGGTTTGAGGCAGCGCATTACACAGGGGGTTAGGTAGGAGTAAACCAGGACATAGAACTTACATCAGGAGGTCAGTAGGGGGCAGAAACCCCTGGATTATTTTCAGAAGTTGAGGGACTCCTCTGTCCAAAAGCTCTTTACAGATGTCCACATATTCTAGCCCCATCTTCCTGCCGATGAGGTTCTTGACATTGCACTCCTGCTCCTGTAATGTTTCCTTCAGCTGGTCTTTCTCATGATCCACAACCTGACAGGCTGTCCACCCCGCCTGCAGGGCCGGCAGTCCTTTCAACCCGGCAGGTGGGTTTACAGGTTTATTCTCGAGTCTGGTGTTCGCCGTCACGCTGTGTACACGGGTAATGCTCGTGGGATCCTCCATCCCCTTCCCCAAAGTACATTTGCAAGGCTGCCCCCCAGTACACCCTCGGCCTTCAGGTGAGCTCCTAGCTCGGTGATCGGCGTCTGGAACCAGGTCCCCTTCCTCATCAATCAAGAGCGAGGGCTGGCTCAGCAGAGATAGGTAACCACTGTCCTGGCACGAGGCGGGGTTGCAATCAGGACAGGCACAAGAGCACCCTGGTGGTTTGCGATGAGGGTTTTCTTTGGCTGGCACAGTGCCAATCAGCTCGCCCACAGCAGGGGATGTGATTCTGCAGTCCACAGGATCTGACTGGTGGTGGTGGTGGTGCGGACTATCTAGGTCATCCTGAAGGCTCCCCATCTTCCTGGGGCATGTCTCCAGCTTCTCACTGTCACCAGCACGGCGCACCGTACAATTCCGCGAGATGGTCAAGTGGCTGCCCCTCATGGCGAAGGAACCAAGAGAAGTGGCCATCGCAATCTTCTTGGCAGCACTGAAACCGAAAAGAAATTCCATTTTAAATAAATACGTCATTTAGAACATAGAACATAGAACAGTACAGCACAGAACAGGCCCTTCGGCCCTCAATGTTGTGCCGAGCCATGATCACCCTACTCAAACCCACGTATCCACCCTATACCCGTAACCCCCCCCCTTAACCTTACTTTTATTAGGACTCTACGGGCAATTTAGCATGGCCAATCCACCTAACCCGCACATCTTTGGACTGTGGGAGGAAACCGGAGCACCCGGAGGAAACCCACGCACACAGGGGGAGGACGTGCAGACTCCACACAGACAGTGACCCAGCCGGGAATCGAACCTGGGGCCCTGGAGCTGTGAAGCATTTATGCTAACCACCATGCTACCCTGCTGCCCCTTTAAAATCTGATTGACAGAAAATCAACTCAATGTTTTTCCAATAGGGAGTTAATTAGAAGGCATTGAGATGACCAATCGTAGATGAAAGTTTGAGATAACTCACGTGGGGAGGAGTGGCTGAGGAAGCCGTGCTTGCGCCCGAGCCAGACACACAAACACATAATAGACTGAATCTGCCACTGCAGTACTGATGGAATGCTGCACTATTGGGGGCGCCATCTTCTGCACCAGATGTTAGACCATAGCCCCATCTTCCCACTGGATGGAAAACATGCCACAGCTTTCAAAGAACAGGAGTTATCCCTGGTGCCCAGGCCAGTATTTATCCCTCAATAAACACACTCTCTCTGGGGACTGTGACTGGGGATCTCAGTCCCGTGTTTTGCACAGCCTGCTGTATGTGGGAATTCCTCGACGCTCCGTGCATTCTGAATGACCACATTTTCCGGGAGTGCCTCCCAGTTTGACCAGCTTGAGCACTGGGTTTCGGAGCTTGAGGGTGGGCTGGAGGTGTTGATCGGTTCGTGGACAGCACGTTTTTGGGCGTGGTCACCCCACTGAATAAGTCAGAGAGGGAATGGTGAGCAGCAGTCAGAAGGGGGGCAGACAGGTAGTGAGGCAAGCACCAGAGTTCATCTCACTCAGGAATTGTTTTTCAGTGTTGGAAAGCGGTGGAGAGCGCAGCCAGAGCCAAGTTCACGGCACTGTGGGTGGCGCAGCTACACAAGGAGGGAGGAGCAAGGGTGGAAGAACGATAGTGGGAGGAGACTCGACATTGCGGGGGTGTGGACAGCCGTTTCTGCGGCCACAGACTTGACTCCAGGATGGTGTGTTGCCTCCCTGGTGCCTGGGTCAAGATGTCTCTGAACTGCTGCAGGGCATTCTGCAGGGGAAGAATGAAGAGTCAGAGGTTGTGATTCACATTGGTACCAATGACAAAGGTAGAAGGAGGGATGAAATTTGGCAGCAAGAATTTAGGGAGCCCGTTAGCAGATTGAAAAGCAGGACCTCAAGGTTTGTAATCTCTGGATTACTCCTGGTGCATCATGGCAGGAAGCATAGGAATAGGAGGGTAGAGCAGATGAATGCATGGCTGAAGAGATGGTATAGGAGGAAGGGCTTTAGTTTCCTGGATCACTGGGTCTGTTTCTGGGGGACCTGTATAAGTCGGACGGGTTACACCCGAATCAGAATACAATCAACATCCTTGTGGGGAGGTTTACTACTGTTGTTTGGGGGGGGGGGGGGGGGGGGACTAATTTAGCAGGGGGATGGGTTACAGTGTGGAGGTACAATAGGAGGTCATACACAGCTAAATATAGAAGATAAACCAACTGGGTCTGGAAGACAGAACAAAGATAGATGTGTTCAAGCACACGGTAGCACAGTGATTAGCTCTGTTGCTTCACAGCGCCAGGGTACCAGGTTCGATTCCGGGCTTGGATCACTGTCTGTGTGGAGTCTGCACGTTCTCCCTGTGTGTGTTTGTGGGTTTCCTCCGGGTGCTCCGGTTTCCTCCCACAGTCCAAAGATGTGCAGGTTAGGTGGAGTGGCCATGCTAAATTGCCCTTAATGTCCAAAATTGCCCTTAGTGTTGGGTGGGGTTATAGGGATAGGGTGGAGGTGTGGGCTTGGGTAGGGTGCTCTTTCCAAGGGCCGGTGCAGACTCGATGGGCCGAATGGCCTCCTTCTGCACTGTAAATTCTATGATGAAAGTCTTAAATTACAGGATTAATTTGACGGCAAGGTCAGACGGGCAGAACGGTGGCAAATGGAATTTAACCCTGAAAAGTGCGGGGTGCTGCATTTTGGGAGGACTAACAAAGTAAGGGAATACACAATAAACAGCAGGACGCTCGGAAGCACAGAGGACCAGAGGAACCTTAGTGTGCACATCCATAGGTCCCTGAAGGCAGTAGGACAGGTAGACAAGGTGGATAAGAAGGCATATGGGATACTTGCCTTTATTAGCCGTGGCAGAGAATATAAGAGCAGGGAGGTTATGATGGAGCTGGAGAAAATGCTCGGTGGGCCCCAGCTGGAGTACTGTGTGCAGTTCTGATCACCATATTATAGAAATAATATTATTGCACTAGAAATGGTGCAGAGGAGAGTTACCAGGATGTTGCCTGGGCTGGAGCATTTCAGCTATGGAGAGAGGCTGGTTGGACTGGGATTGTTTTCCTTGGAGCAGAGAAGGCTGAGGGAGGACCAGATTAAGGGACTTTGATAGGATAGTTAGGAAGGAACTTTTCCCCTTAGTACAGTGTCAATAACCAAGGGACAGGATTAATCAAAGGTTTGGTCAAAGGAAGATCATGTCAAACAAATTTGTTTGAATTTTTTGAGGTGATTGGTGTGTAGATTAGGGTAGTGCAGTTGATTGGATCTCTCTCCCTCCAGGCTGGATCTATCTCTCCCAGGGCTGGATCTATCTCTCTCCAGGCTGGATCTCTCTCCCCGGGCTGGATCTCCCTCCACCAGGCTGGATCTCTCTCTCCCCGGGCTGGATCTCTCTCTCCCTGGGCTGGATCTCTCTCTCCCCGGGCTGGATCTCTCTCTCCCCGGGCTGGATCTCTCTCTCCCCGGGCTGGATCTCTCTCCCTCCAGGCTGGATCTATCTCTCCCCGGGCTGGATCTATCTCTCCCCGGGCTGGATCTCTCTCTCCCCGGCCTGGATCCATCTCTCCCCGGGCTGGATCTCTCTCCCTCCAGGCTGGATCTCTCTCTCCCCGGGCTGGATCTCTCCCTCCGGGCTGGATCTCTCTCTCCCTGGGCTGCATCTCTCTCCCTCCAGGCTGGATCTCTCTCCCCGGGCTGGATCTATCTCTCCCCGGGCTGGATCTGTCTCTCCCCGGGCTGGATCTCTCTCCCCGGGCTGGATCTCCCTCCACCAGGCTGGATCTCTCTCTCCCCGGGCTGGATCTCTCTCCCTCCGGGCTGGATCTCTCTCTCCCCGGCCTGGATCTCTCTCCCCGGCCTGGATCTCCCTCTCCCCGGCCTGGATCTCTCTCCCCGGGCTGGATCTCTCTCTCCCCGGGCTGGATCTCTCTCCCCGGGCTGGATCTCTCTCCCTCCAGGCTGGATTTCTCTCCCCGGGCTGGATCTCTCTCTCCCCGGGCTGGATCTCTCTCTCCCCGGCCTGGATCTCTCTCCCCGGCCTGGATCTCTCTCTCCCCGGCCTGGATCTCTCTCCCCGGGCTGGATCTCTCTCTCCCCAGGCTGGATCTCTCTCCCCAGGCTGGATCTATCTCTCCCCGGGCTGGATCTCTCTCTCCCCGGGCTGGATCTCTCTCTCCCCGGGCTGGATCTCTCTCCCCGGGCTGGATCTCTCTCTCCCCGGGCTTGATCTCTCTCTCCCCGGGCTGGATCTCTCTCCCCGGGCTGGATCTCTCTCTCCCCGGGCTGGATCTCTCTCTCCCCGGGCTGGATCTCTCTCCCAGGGCTGGATCTCTCTCCCCGGGCTGGATCTCTCTCCCCCCGGGCTGGATCTCTCTCTCCCCGGGCTGGATCTCTCTCCCTCCAGGCTGGATTTCTCTCCCCGGGCTGGATCTCTCTCTCCCCGGGCTGGATCTCTCTCCCCGGGCTGGATCTCTCTCTCCCCGGGCTGGATCTATCTCTCCCCGGGCTGGATCTCTCTCTCTCCTCCATCCCCCCCCCCCCCCTCCCCGGGCTGGATCTGTCTCTCCCCGGGCTGGGTCTCTCACCCCTCCTTCCCCCAGAGTGGATCTCTCTCCCCAATTGGATCTCGCCCCAGTTGGATCTCTCTCACCTTGGTCTGGATCTCACTCACCTGGGTATGGATCTATTTCCCCGGGCTGGACCTCTCCCCGGGCGGTAACCCCCCCGGGCTGGACCTCTCCCCGGGCGGTATCCCCCCCGGGCTGGATCTCTCCCCGGGCTGGACCTCTCCCGAGCGGGATCTCCCCCGGGCTGGATTGCTTTCACCGGGCTGGATCTCTCCCCGGGCTGGACCTCTCCCGAGCGGGATCTCCCACGGGCTGGATTGCTTTCACCGGGCTGGATTGCTTTCACCGGGCTGGTTCTCCCCCGGGCTGGATCGCTCTCCCCGGGCTGGATCGCTCTCACCGGGCTGGATCGCTCTCACCGGGCGGGATCTCTCTTCCCGGGCGGGATCTCTCTTCCCGGACGGGATCGGTGGCGGTCCGGGCTGGATCTGTGGCGGTCCGGTGCTGCTGGGATTTACCGTTCCGGGCGGATTTGGCGGCACATTTCAGTCGCGAATGTTTGAATTTTGCTACACGTCTGTGATTGGCAACACGGCCGCAGCAGCCAATCAGAGGCGGACCCGGAAGTAGCCGTGCTGGGACAGGAAAAGTTTTCAAAGTGGCAGAAACTTTCCGAAATGAGAGTTAGGCTGGCAGCATTCTCAGCTTTGTGTTTCCCTCTGACATTTAACCAGTCTCTCCCCAATCTTTATTTTAAAAATATTTTTATCAAGCTTATCTCATTTTCTACAAAAATACAAACAACAGTAAACTAAAAAATAATCTGATCTACACAACCCCTTCTCTCGAAACAAACCCAGCCCCCCCCCCCCCCCCACCCCCACTTCCCTCCCCTCGAACAGCTAACAATAACCAATTACTTGAAATACAATATAAACAGTTGCCAACTACGGTAGAATCACAGAATTTACAGTGCAGAAGGAGGCCATTTGGCCCATCGAGTCTGCGCCGCCCCTTGGAAAGAGCACCCTACAAAGCCCACGCCTCCACCCTATTCCCGTAACCCAATAACCCCACCTATCCTTTTGGACACTAAGGGCAATTTAGCATGGCCAATCCACCTAACCTGCACATCTTTGGACTGTGGGAGGAAACCGGAGCACCCGTAGGAAACCCACGCAGACACGGGGAGAATGTGCAGACTCCGCACAGTCACCTGAGGCCGGAATTGAACCCCGGACCCTGGAGCGGTAAAGCAACTGTGCGAACCACTGTGCCACCATGCCGCCCAAACCCTTCAATTGACCCCCTCATGTTGTATTTGACCTTGTCTAGGTGCAAAATCTCCATTTAGTCACCAAGCCACACCGAGGTACTGGGTGGCGTCGCCAGCCTCCAACTCCACAGGATTCGCCTCATGGAGGTGAAGGGCAGGATATCAGCTTGCACACCCATGCGCAGCTCCGGCAAGTCCGAAAGCCCAAATATAGCCGCTAAAGGACAGGGCTCCAGCTCAATGTTCAGGATCGCTGACATGGTGCTAAAAAGGAGACAGAATCACAGAATGCCAGAGTGCAGAAGAGGCCCTTCAGCCCATCGAGTCTGCACTGACACATAAAAGGCCCTGCCTTGCCCACCTTGAATGTCATGGTGTGCCAAGTTCTCACCCAGGTACTTTTTAAAGAATGTGAGGCATCCCACCTCCACCCTCCCAGTCAGTGCGTTCCAGACCATCACCACGCTCTGGATAAAAAAGGTTTTCCTCAAATCCTTCCTAAACCTCCCACCCCTCACTTTGAACTTGTGTCCCCTCGAAACTGACCTTCCAACTAAGTTGAACAGCTACTCCATATCCACCCTGTCCATGTCCCTCATAATCTTGTCCACCTCAATCAGGTCACCCTTTCAGTCTTCTCTGCTCCAGAGAAAACAACCCAAGACGCCAACTTCTCTTTATAATGTAAATGTTCCATCCCAGGCAACATTCTGGTGAATCTTCTCTGCACCCCCTCCAGTGCAATCACAACCTTCCTATAATGTGCCGACCAGAATTGCACACGTACTCCAGCTGTGGCCTCACCAAAGTTCTACACAACTCCGCCATGACCTCTCTCCTTTTGTAATGTTGTGCCTAAACCACAGTGTGTCTTCAACCTGTATACGATGGACAAATGACCACAAGCCACAAGTTTCATGTAACAAATCAATATTTATTCACTATCACACAATTGTTATTGTTGATCAATCACACACACATGCAAGGTGAATTATAAGCTTGTACACACTGGACCATAACTTTTAAGTGACTGGCAAGTACCGGGCAGATATGGCCTTTATCTGCAGTCCGCAGTCTGACAGTGTTTAAAGTCTGTTGCTGGTTGTCATTGACCTTGACTCTGTCCTTCCTTCTGCTGGCGTGGGTGGTCTTTTCTTCGCCAGTGAAATGTCACCATTGTTGGTGGCTGTCAAGAACTGCTGTCGAGAGAGAGAGAGTGGTGGACTGCACAGCACCTTTTATCCCCAGGAGTTTTCGCTCCTTTCTGGACTGTCCCAGGTGATTATGTCCAATTAAGATCCACCACCTTGATGGCGGGGCATGTCCCTATTGACCATGTCCATTGGTGGCCAAGGCATGTAGGCCCTCCAAAATAAGAAAAACAAACGCAACCAAGTCTGTTATACTATATCGATTTGCATTTAAGCCCATTGTCCCGGGATGGCCTCTTGATGGCCCTGTTCCCGTCCAAATTGCAAAAGTCTGGGCTGCAGCTTTTGCTTATTTGCAAGCTGCAGCCTGTTTTCCCTGAACTTGGCCACTTTTCCCAGCGTCCTTTGATGGACACCATTTTAGGTGGTCACAGTAATCTGCTCCGATTGATAAAAGTAAGTGTCCCATGTGCCTTTTTCACTACCTTATTAACCTGCCTTTCTGCCTTCAGAGATCAATGGACAAACATGTTCTTCGGAACTTCCTAGTGTCAGACCTTTCATAGTATACTTCCTAGTTAAATTACTCCTTCCAAAGTATATTACATCACACTTTTCAGGATTAAATTCCATCTACCACTTATCCGCCCATTGTACCATCCCATTTATATCTTCCTGTAACCCAAGACACTCAACCAATTTTAACCACCCGGCCAATCTTTCTGACATCCGCAAACTTACTGATCCTACCCCCCACACAGTCATTTATGTCATTTATATAAATGACAAACAATAGGGAGCCCAGCACAGATCCCTGTGTTATGCCACCGGTCACTGGCTTCCAGACACCAAAGCAACCATCTGTCATCACCCTCCAAATCCCTAACATGAATGATCTAATGGAGGGCAACACGGTAGCATTGTGGTTAGCACAATCGCTTCACAACTCCAGGGTCCCAGGTTCGATTCCCGGCTTGGGTCACTGTCTGTGTGGAGTCTGCACATCCTCCCCGTGTCTGCGTGGGTTTCCTCCGGGTGCTCTGGTTTCCTCCCACAGTCCAAAGATGTGCAGGTTAGGTGGATTGGCCATGATAAATTTCCCTTAGTGTCCAAAATTGCCCTTAGTGTTGGGTGGGGTTACTGGGTTATGGGGATAGGGTGGAGGTGTTGACCTCGGTTAGGGTGCTCTTTCCAAGAGCCGGTGCAGACTCGATGGGCCGAGTGGCCTCCTTCTGTACTGTAAATTCTATGAAATTCTATGAAATTCTATAATCTCCAACGCTAAGCCAATTATGAATCCACTTCATCAAATCATCCTATATCTGACGTGCATTATTTTTCAATTAATTTACAGGATGTGGGCATCACTGGTTAGGTTAGCATTTGCCTTTGAGGGGGAGAGCTGACTGGTGAGGATTTTCAGGAGAAGAGAGATAAATGCCTGCCCAAGCTTCTCAGGAAGGGAGCCACATGCCAGTGAGTCAGTAAACATTCCCATCAATAACGGAACCAGCTGATCCACAAACTTGTTGCAGACTTCCTCATCGAAACCCAGCAGTGCTTCCAGTCCTTCCCACAATTCCTCCACCACCTTGGGGAACTCCAGGCCCTCTGAAAACTCTGCTAACCCCTACTTGTCCTCTGGCAGCTCCGACTTACAAAGACTCTCATAGAAAGCTCGAAATGTCCCATTCACCTTGTCCACGGTGGAAACCAGCCTACCCTCCAAATCCCTAACATGAATGATCTTCCGAGCAGCCTCCTGCCACCTTTGATGGTGAGCCTGAAGAACAGCTGGCCTTCTCCCCAGACCCATACACCACCCCCCCTCAAACATCCCAGCTGGTGCAGCACCCTATCCGTAGGCAGCAGGTCAAATGGCATTTCCAGCTTTTTCCTGCATGCCAAGAGTTCCGGGGGTTGGGTCATTTGGCCACGGTCCATTCCCAGGATCTCATCAACTAACGTCCAGCATTCCTTCCTAGCCTCCCCTTCCATGTGTGCCTTGTACAATACGATCTATTTGGATAAATGTGAGGTGATGCATTTTGGTCGATCAAATCAGGGCAGGACCTACTCAGTTAATGGTAGGGAGTTGGGGAGAGTTACAGAACAAAGAGATCTCGGGGTACAGATTCATTGCCCCTTGAAGGTGGAGTCGCAGGTGGACAGGGTGGTGAAGAAGGCATTCAGCAGGCTAGGCTTTATTGGTTAGAATACTGAATACAAGAGTTGAGACGTCTTGTTGAAGTTGTACAAGACATAGGTCAGAAAATACTTGGAATACTGTGTTCAGTCTGGTCATCCTAATATAGGAAGGATATTGTTAAACGAGAAAGAGTGCAGAAGAGATTTCCGAGGATGCTACCAGGACTGAACTGTAAGAAGAGGCTGGGACTTCTTTCCTTGGAGTGTAGGAAGCTGAGGGGTGATCTTATAGAGGTTTATAAAATAATAAGGTAGATGGTCAACATCTTTTCCCAAAGGGAGAGGAGTCTAGAACTAGAGGGCATAGGTTTAAGGTGAGAGGGGAGAGATACAAAAGAGACCAGAGGGGAAATTTCTTCACACAGAGGGTGGTGAGCATCCAAAGGCAGTGGTAGAGGCGGGTACAATTTTCTTCCTTTAAAAAGCAGTTAGACGACTTCCGGTGGCGCCCTCGAGGAGACAGGTCGCAGGTCGCATCGCTCCCGCCCGAGATGGGTAAACGGACCTTTGTCAACGGACTTTTTTGGGACCTGGCAGCCTGAATCGGTGGAGGAGACGATAGGGAAGAGGCTTCCTTTCCGGGGTATGGGCAGCTGGACCAGAAGTGGTCGAGTGGAGCGGCAAGGATCGAAGCGGGAGCAGCGGGGACCCCAGGCCGGGCGGCCAAGCATGGCGGACGGCGGGGACCGGGGAGCGGAGGCTCACTGGCCAAGGGAGGAGCAGATGGAATTCTTCAAGAACTGCTTCGCCGAGCTGAGGAGGGACACGCTGGACCCGATGAGAGCGGTGATGGACCGAATGGTCGAGACACAGGCGGCCCAAGGGAAGGCGCTCAGGGAGGTCGAGGCGAAGCTCTCCAGTCAGGCGGGCACGGTAACGGAGCTGGAGCACGAGGTGGAGGAGCTGAACGCCCGTCAGAGGAGGATGCAGGAGCAGCTTGAAGAGCTGGGGAACAGAGCCAGGAGGCAGAATTTACGAATCGTTGGCCTCCCCGAGGGCTGCGAGGGGGTCAGATGTGGGCGCATACGTGACGGGTATGCTTGAGGCGCTGATGGGACCGGAGGCCTTCCCTCAACCCCTGGAGTTGGATGGGGCACATAGAGCCCCCGCAAGGAAGCCCAGGACGGGCGACCGACCGAGGGCCTTGGTGGTCTGCTTTCACCGGCTTGCTGACAGGGAACGTGTGCTGCGATGGGCCAAGGCGGAGAGGAGCAGCAGATGGGAGAACTGCGAGGTGCGCATTTACCAGGACTTGGGAACGGAGCTGGCCAAGAGGCGTGCAGGATTCATCAAGGTAAAGGCAGCCCTCTACAAAAAGGAGGTGAGGTTTGGAATGCTATATCCTGCAAAGTTTTGGGTTACGTTTGAGGAACTCCACTACTATTTTGAGACACCAGAACAGGTTTGGACCTTTATTAAAGACAAGAAGCTGGACTTGAACTAATGGGCACTTAGTTCTTTCAGTGCTGTACAGTGGCGGCGGCCTGTTAACTCAAAATTGCTCTGATTATGACTTTTACTAAAAGAAGAAGCTGGACTGGAACTAAAGGACTTAGGGCCCTCAGACCTTTTGTGTGGCGGCGGTTTGTTAAACTATCCTGTACTGTAATGTTTTATCCAAGAGTGTTTTCAGCCTGGACAGAGAGTGGGGGCTGGAGGGCGCACTGTTTAGGGTCCTTTGGGGGGACTGCAATGGGGGGGGGGCCTGTGCTTGGTACCTTTTGGCGCGAGATCGGGTCCTCTGATAGGGGGATGGGCTAGGGGCTAGTCACGGGACTTGAAAGGGCACGGTGGGATACAATTAGGTTAATGGGTCCCTGGCGTGGGGGGGGAGGGCCTGAGCGCTGGGACGGGAGACAGGTAGGCGTCAAGGGCAGGGGTCAGTGTGGCTAGCGTAGGTCAGCAGCAGAGGGGCAGCAGGGTAGCATGGTGGTTAGCATAAATGCTTCACAGCTCCAGGGTCCCAGGTTCGATTCCCGGCTGGGTCACTGTCTGTGTGGAGTCTGCACGTCCTCCCCTGTGTGCGTGGGTTTCCTCCGGGTGCTCCGGTTTCCTCCCACAGTCCAAAGATGTGCGGGTTAGGTGGATTGGCCATGCTAAATTGCCCGTAGTGTCCTAATAAAAGTAAGGTTAAGGGGGGGGTTGTTGGGTTACAGGTATAGGGTGAATACGTGGGTTTGAGTAGGGTGATCATGGCTCGGCACAACATTGAGGGCCGAAGGGCCTGTTCTGTGCTGTACTGTTCTATGTCAGGGGGCACCAGGGAGATCGGAGGGGGGGCGGGGCGGGCTAGGGCCAAGCGCAGGGCTGACCTGGCAGGTCAGGCCTTGGGGAGTAGGGGAGACCAGGCGGAGGGGGGGCGGGGAGGGGGAAGAGGGTTAGGGCCACGTTAGTTTAGTAGAACACGTGTGGCATGGGTAAACAGAGCTGGCAGGGAAAGTGCCTTATGGAAGGATCTTTGGCTTCAACACTTATTAACATGTTTATTCTTTCCCACTGTTCGTTTTCACTATGTTAAGGCTCTTTGCACAGGGCCATTTTTCTCTCTGTAACTGTTACAAATTTGTGTTAAATAAAAAAGTTTTTAAAAAAAAAAAGCAGTTAGACAGTTACATGGGCGTTGGTATAGAGGGATATGGGCCAAATGCGGCCAAGTGGGAGTAGCTTAGTGATAGAAACTGGGCGGCATGGACCAGCTGGGCCAAAGGGCCTGTTTCCATGCTGTAAACATCAATGACTCTATGACTCTATCCCCCTTAAATCACGACCTTTAACACCTCCCACAGAGGGTGAGACCGTCGCATTCCCATTAAACTACGCATATTCCCTTATGGCTCTCGAAACCCTTCTGCAAAACCCCATATTCGACAACAGCCCTACATCCAATCTCCATCCCGTGTGCTGCGCCTGGCCAGCCTCCAACAACAGGTCTGTCAGCTACGGAGCATGTTCAGAGATAACCACAGCCGAATATTCCACCTTCTTCACCCCAGAGAGAAGAGTCCTACCCATAACAAAGTAATCGATCCTCGCGTACGCCTTGTGCACTGGGGAGAAAAAAACGAAAACTCCTTACCCCTCCCAGGTTTCACACACCGCCCCCATCTCCTCCATGAACGTAGAAAGCACCTTCGCCATCCCAGAAGGGGCCAACGATTTCAGCTTCGGGTCCAATACACAGTTTAAATCCCCCCCCCACACCCCCCAGAATCAGTTGGTGATCCGGTACTACGGCCAACAGCCACCTTATAAACATTACGTCATCCCAATTCAGAGCGTACCTGTTTACTCAGGCCACTGCCGTTCCCTCCAGTGTGTCTGCAACCATCACATACTGGCCCCCCTGATCAGCCAGTACTTTCCCCGCCTGGAAGCGGACCCTCTTATTGATTAAAATTGCTATCCCCAGGCCGGGCTGTCAAAGCCTGAGTGAAAACCCTGGCTCACCCAGGCCTTCCGCAGCCATGTTCATGTTCACGCTGTCACATGTTCTACAAGAGTAACTGCACCTAGGAAAATACATCACGGCTGTGAAGTACTTTGGGATGTGCTGAGGTGTTTTCTATTTGTTTATGGGATGTGGGCGTTGCCGGCTGGGCCAGTATTTATTGCCCATCCATGAGGACATTTCAGAGTCAACCACATTGCTGTGGATCCGGAGTCACATGTAGGCCAGACCGGGTAAGGACGGCAGATTTCCTTCCCTAAAGGACATTGAGTAATTGACAATGGTTTCATGGTCACCTTTAAATCCAGTTTTTTTATTGAATTCCAACTTCACCATCTGCCATGGCGGGATTCGAACCGGGGTCCCCGGAGCGTTAGTAGTCCAGTGGCAATACCACTGTGTCTCTGCCACCCCTTGGCAGCACAATACAGCGCAAGTCTTTCTTATCTCATTGAAGAGAAGTCTCACGATATTCTGGTTTCTGAGGGCTGGGTGGGTGGGAGTGACAGGCTAGTCAAGCTGATTTCCATTTTTTTAAATAATCTTTTATAATAATCTTTATTGTCACAAGTAGGCTTGCATTAACACTGCTATGAAGTTACTGTGAAAAGCCCCCAGTCGTCACATTCCAGCTCCAGTTTGGGTACACAGAGGGAGAATTCAGAATGTCCAATTCACCTAACAAGCACATCTTTCAGGACTTGTGGGAGGAAACCGGAGCACCCGGAGGAAACCCACGCAGACACGGGGAGAACGTGCAGGCTCCGCACAGACAGTGACTCAAGCCGGGAATCGACCTGGGACATTGGCGCTGTGAAGCCTTAGTGCTAACCACTGTGCCACCATGCTGCCCATTAATTTTAACAGATTGCAAAGGTGCCAGCTTCCACAGCAGGTGTGTGATCCATGAAATTAAAAATTAACCCACCCTGCAATCTCAACCTGTTTCTTTTTATTCGATGATGGGATGTGGGCATTGATGTCTGTGCCAACATTTGTTCCCCATCCCTAATTGCCCTGAGACTGAGTGACTTACCAGGTCATTTCAGAGGGCAGTTGAGTCAACCGCATTGCTGTGGGCCTGGAGCCATATGTAGACCAGGTAACGATGGCACATTTCCTACATTTGTGAACGCAGATGGGTTTTTACAACAATCGACAATGATGGTTTCATTCCACATTTAATTGCAGATTTTTATTGATTGGACCCTCGATCACCAGAGCATTACCCTGGGCCTCTGAATGACCAGTCCAGTGGCAATACCACTGTCTGTCACTTTATTTGACAAGCCAAGTAAACTCAAACAGACCTGTGGTCTGCCACTGAGTCCATAAACCTTCGAACCACTTATCAAGAAAAAGTAAAGTGATTATCAGCACTCGCGCCTGCAGGGGCCCAGTGGAAATGTCACATTCTTCTTCTTCTTCTCAGACAGTCCCTCGGGATCCAAGATGACTTGCTTCCACTCCAGTCTGATGAGTTCTCAGATAGCTCTGAAGTCCAATGTCACAATTATAAACTCCTACTGCCGCATTCAACGCGCTCAAGTGCTGATACTTTACAGCCTTGTTTCCAGGTCCTCCCCCGATATCTTTCCCACAAGCTCATTATTTAATCAGCACAGTAATGGTGGGATTTGACCACATATGGGACCTGTTCAGTCACGAGGGCAGAAATCCGTGATGCTGAGCAGATGCCATCCTCGAATCGAAGGGCTGCCAATGATGAAGCGTATGGGATTACGGGTAGCATCGAGGTGGATAGAAAGCTGGTTAGCAAACAGGAATCAAAAAGTTTGAATAAATGGGTCTTTTTCCCCAGTGGCAGGCAGTGATTAGTGGGGTACCTCAGGGATCTATGCTGGCACCCCAACTATTTATATATTAATGATTTGGAATAGGTAACTAAATGCAGTATTTCCAAATTTGCAGATGATACAAAGTTGGGTGGGAGAGTGAACCATGAGGGTGCAGATTCTTCAGTGGGATTTGGACAGGCTGAGTGAGTGGGCACATGTATGGCAGATGCAGTATAATGTGGGTAAACGTGAGGTTATCCACTTCGATAGCAAAAATAGGAAGGCAGGCTATTTGAATGGGTGTAAATTGAGAGAGGTGGATACTCAACGAGACCTTTGTGTCCTCATGAATTGATGGGCCGAATGGCCTTCTTCTGCACCATAGAGATTCTATGGTTCCATAGTCGCTGAAAGTAAGCGTACAGGTACAGCAGGCAGCAAATAAGGAAAATGGTATTTGGCCTTCATAGCGAGAGGATTTGAAAATAGGAATAGAAATGTTTTACTGCGATTATATCGGGCATTAGTGCGGCCACACCTGGAGTATTGTGTGCAGTTTTGATGTCCTTATCTGAGGAAGGATGTCCTTGCTATGGGGGGAGTGCAGCAAAGGTTTACCAGGCTGATTCCTGGGGTGGCGGGACTGTCATATGAGAGACATAATCAGTTAGGATTATATTTATTGGAGCTTAGAAGAGTGAGAGGGGATCTCATCGAAACTTACAAAATTCCATCAGGATTAGACAGGGTAGATTCAGAAAGAATGTTCCTGATGGTGGGGGAGTCCAGAACAAGGGGTCATAGTTTGAGGATAAGGGGTAAAACTTTTCGGACTGAGGTGAGGTGAAATTTCTTCACCCAGAGAGAGGGGTGAATCTGTGGAATTCACTCCCACAGAAAGTGGTTGAGGTCAAAACGTTGTGTAATTTCAAGAAGGAATTAGATATCGTTCTTGGGAGCGAAAGGGATCAAGGGATATGGGAGAAGGCGGGATCAGAGTATTGAACTTGATGATCAGCCATGATCATAATGAATGGTGGAGCATGCTCACAGGGCTGAATGGCCTCCTCTTGCTTCTATTTTCTATGTATGTTTCTATGTTAGCACAGGGCTAAATCGCTGACTTTGAAAGCAGACCAAGCAGGCCAGCAGCACAGTTCGATTCCCGTAACAGCCTCCCCGAACAGGCGTCGGAATGTGGCGACTAGGGGCTTTTCACAGTAACTTAATTGAAGCCTGCTCGTGACAATAAGTGATTTTTCATTTCATTTCATGTATGACAATGCTATTTGACCAAGGGGTGTGCACATCTTCACATCACATCGAGCAGTAATCCCTGGACAAGAACATCAGGCAGATTGCCAACTCACAGACCCTAGGACCGAGTCGAGGTTAAGTACTGGATCACCCCTGAACCGAGAGTCAGCTTTAGCTCAGGGGTCGCAAGATAGCAGCTTGGAGCTAAAGCAGGAGTTAACAGACATTTGCACTTCTAGTGACATGATTAGATAGAAATGCTGCACTGCCATTGTTCAGAAGAAATATCGGTCATCTCAAGTGGATGTAGAAGCTCCTACACCTTGTGGAAGTAGATCAGGGGAATGTTCCTGCTCAATATTATCAAACACCTGCTTGTTATCTGTTGACTTACATGGACTTTTTGTGGGATTGCACTGTGTAAACTTCCCGTGTGTAAATTGGCTGTCATGGAAGCCATTCGGCCCATCAATCTGCACCGACCTTCTGAAAGAGCTCTTTACCTAGGCCCACTCCCCGCCCTATCCGCATAACCGCACCTAACCTGCACATCTTTGGACACTAAGGGGCAATTTTATCATGACCAATCCACCCAACCTGCACGTCTTTGGACTGTGAGAGGAAACCGGAGCACCCGGAGGAAACCCACGCAGAAACGGGGAGAACGTGCAGACTCCGCACAGACAGTGACCCAAGGCCACCCGGGTCCTTGGTACTGTGAGGCAGCAGCGCTAACCACTGCGCTGCTCCTACCTTATAGCTCTTACTTACAACAGTGACAGCACTTCAAAAGTACTTAATTGGTTGTGAGATACTCATAAAAGATCTTTCTTCTTCCTGTTGGATGAGCTGCTTTTCGGGCGCCAACAAATCTCTGAACTGAAATCTAGCATATCCTGACGTGGAAACACAATACTGAACCTTACACAGTAAAGAAGGATGTGGAGAAAAGCTTTTCATTTATATAGCACCTTTCGCCACCTCAGTATGTCGCCAAGTGCTTCACAGACAATGACAAACTTTTCAAATCCTCACTGTTGTGATGTATGATCTTTGTTTCTGACCCATTTTCACACACTTGGCTTGTCCGCGTCCTTTGACACATCAATAATCAGCCACGTACAGTCAGATGTTCACAACACAGCTCCATGCTTTCCACATGTGCTCAGCACATGTTTGAATTATTTACAGCAGTCACCGGGCGGTGAGGAAACATCCACACAGCTGCCACACGAAAGTCACCCACAGCGCCCAACATCACTGGAACTGGTATTTCCTTCTTTAATGGCTTCAGTATCCCGAGGGACTCACAGGGGGAACTCTTTCCCTGCAGTTAATTTAGGCCTCAACAATAACTTGCATTTATATAGCACCTTCTACATAGGAAACCATCCCAAGGCACTTTGCATGAGTGTCATTCTAGAATTATTCAATTAGAGAGGTTTAAGGATTCCAGAGCTTGGGGCCTAAAGGGCCAAAGACATAACCACCAAAGGTGGAGCGATTATCACAGAATCTACAGTGCAGAAGAGACCATTTGGCCCATCGAGTCTGCACTGGCCCTTGGAAAGAGAACCTTACTTAAACCCACACCTCCACCCTAACCCCGTAACCCCACCTAACCTTTTGGACACTAAGGAGCAATTTAGTATGGCCAGTCCACCTGACCTGAAATGAAAAGAAAATCGCTTATTGTCACAAGTAGGCTTCAAATTAAGTTATTGTGAAAAGCCCCTAGTCGCCACATTCCGGCGCCTGTTCGGGGAGGCTGGTATGGGAATTGAACCGTGCTGCTGGCCTGCCTTGGTCTGTTTTAGATGCCAGCGATTTAGCCCTGTGCCAAACCAGCCCCTGCACATCTTTGGACTGTGGGAGGAAATCGGAGCCCCCGGAGGAAACCCACGCAGGCACGTGCAGACTCCGCACAGACAGTGATCCAAGCCGGGAATCGGACATGGGACCCTGGAGCTGTGAAGCAATAGTGCGAACCACTGTGCTACCGTGCCGCCCCCTTTTGCTTTCTCAGATTGCCTCATTGTATGTGCCCACTGAGATGTCCTCCCGCAGTATGGCTATAATATTCTCCTTAACCAGTAATAGATTTCTCTCTGATTATCGCTCTCCTGCATTTTGCCCTCCCCTGCTGACCAACTGAGCCAGTTGTGGTGCCACTGTTCTGGCTGCTGTTGTTTTCACCGATAGGCTATCCCCCCGACAGTATTTAAAAAGATATACCTGTTAGAGAGGGTGACAGCCACAGGGGATTCCTGCACTGACTGCATGCCCTGCACCTTGGGTGCGACCATGTCTCTATAACTCCTAATCACTTTCCGCCACCTGCTCCTAAGTGTATCCAACTGCTGCTGCAACCGAACCACGCAGCCTGTGAGGAGCTGCCATTGGTTACACTTGCTGCAGACGTAGTTGACCGGAACGCTGGAAGCGTCATGGACCTCCCACATCCAGAGGTCAGCACTGGAGGAGCTCAGATTTCACAGAGGTATGTGTGGCTGGAGGAGATTACAGACACAGTGAATAGCGCGATGACGGTGTGGTTTGTAAACAGGTATTCAATTTTTAAAAATTGATGCATTGTCAGATGGGGAGACGATGTAGGTCAGTGAGCACAGGGATGAGGGGAATTAGGATACAGGGAGCAGAGTTTTGGATGAGCTCAAAATGGGAGGCAGGCCAAGAGAAAGTTAGACTGGCAATTCATAAAAATGTGTCAGGAAAATACATTCTTTTCTTTTCAACATTTATTTATTAATTCTCAGGTTACTGACAAGGCCAGCATTTATTATGTATCCCTTGTTGTCCTTGAGAAGGTGGTGGTGAGCTGAATCTTTGAATCGTTGGGTGGTGAAAATACAAACAACATTGCTGTTAGACGAGGAATTCCGGAGTGAAATCTGGGAAGCCGGCCAGGGGAGAGAGTTGGAAGAGTTGAGTGCGGAGCTGACCATGGATCACTGCAGGCTGGAAGTGAAAGGAATACCTTTTTGTTGAGCTGTAGAGAGTTTCCGCCTTGAGTTCTCACTGATGTGTTTGCTGACTCTCCTGGTGGCTGAGTGTGTGCTTTTCTAGTAACTCGAGGAGTGACTCGGTATCTGCCAGGCCCTTCAGCTCCTCAACCATATCGTCCAGGAGCTCCTCCCCCATCATGAAACTCCTCAGGTCATAAAGCGATTTTCCGATCCGATGATCCGTAACCCTGTCCTGCGGAAAATTGTACGTGCGGATTTTCTCCGACCTCCCCTTGGTCCCAATCTGGGGAAAGAATTGGAGAAGTAACGTTGGCAGATAACTTGCAACCTCTTGGCGGACTGAAACGATTTCCTCGCGTGAGGGCGGGCAGAGAACGGAGCCACGAGCTTAAAATGAGGACGGGTCAGGCTGACGGCAGGCAGCATTTGACACAATGGCAGTGGAAATCTGGAGCTCTCTGCCCAGTAAGAAACTGTTAAAACTGGGGGTGGGGGTGAGGGGAGGAGGGGGGGAGTTGAACATTTCCCAAATGAGTGATAGAGTTTTGATGGCGAGGGCATTCGAGGGTACAGGACCAAGATGGAGTAAATGGAGTGAAGTTATAGATCAGCCCTGATCGAATTGAATAGCAGAACATGCTCAAAGTGCCTCTTCCTAGTTCTTTTTTCTAAAATAGAATCATAGAATCCCTCCTGTGCAGGAGGCCATTTGGCCCATCGAGTCTGCACCGACCCTGCCCTTATCGGCGTTAGCTAACCTGGACACTAAGGGGTAATTTATCATGGCCAATTCACCTAACCTGCACATCTTTGGACTGTGGGAGGAAACCGGAGCACCCGGAGGGGAGAATGTGCAGACTCTGCACAGTGACCCAAGACAGGATTTGAACCAGAGTCCTGGGCCTGAGGCAGTAGTGCTAACCACTGTGCCCCAATATTTTGTCACAATACTTCCAGGGTAAACTTCTCCCCTAATCGACTAACTTTCATTACTCAACAGCCATTAGAACTGCATGGTGGCACGTAACCCTTCATTCCCCAACTGATTAAAAACCTCGAAAATCTCAGCCTTGAAAATGTTCACGGACTCGGCTCCCGCCGTTTCCGGGGGTGATGGATTCCCAAGATTCACCACTCTGAGAGAGGAACATCTTCCCCAAATCTGTCTGAAATCAGCTCCCCATGATTCTGCTACTCTGTCCTCTGGTCCTGCACTCTCCCATGACTGAAAACACCCTCCCAACATTTACCCTGTCTGATCCCCAAAGAATCTTATATGTTTCAATCACATCAACTCTCATTCTTCTGAACCCAAGGGGAATAGACCCAATCTTTCCTGATGCGGCACTCCCTCCAGATCGGGGATCATCCTAGTAAACCTCCTCTGTACTGCCTCTAATGATAATATGTATTTACTTAAATAAGGGGACCAAAACTGTACCTAGGATTCTAAATGTGGCCTCACGAGTAGAATAGAATAGAATTTACATTGCAGAAGGAGGCCATTTTGCCTATTGAGACTGCACCGGCCCTTGGAAAGAGCACTCCACTTAAGCCCACACCTCCGCCTCTACCCGTAACTCAGTAATCCCTTTGGATAGAACATAGAACAGTACAGCACAGAACAGGCCCTTCGGCCCTCAATGTTGTGCCGAGCAATGATCACCCTACTCAAACCCACGTATCCACCCTATACCCGTAACCCAACAACCCTAACCTATCGGCCGTCGCGAACCTCGGGTGACGGCTGCGTCCTCAGTCCGCGGCCACCCTGGTGGGGGGCGGAAGATCCTTCGCTGGGGGGTGGGGGGGGGGGGGGGGGGGGGGGGGGGGGGGGGGCACGTGGACAGCCAGGCAAGCGATCGGGCGGCACCGATCCACGGGCGTGCGTGATCACGGGGGAACATACTTCCTCCATCCCGGTCCCCGGTGCGAGTGTGCCATGTCGCACGGGGTGGCTGCCGCCGTGCGCATGCGCGGACTCCCGACCGGAAGTGCAGGGCCCCGTATCTGCAGCCAGAGCTGTGAGAAGCACTCCGGGTCCCTTCTCGCCCCCTGAAGGTAGGAGAAGCACTCACGACTTTCTTAAGGAAAGTCCAGAGTGAAACGCCAGCGTTTTGACACTGGAGTGGGGACATAGCCCAATTTTTGGAGAATCCAGCCCAAGGATATTTTGGACAATACATCTACAATCTCTGTAGTTACTTCCGATAAGATCCTGGGATGCAAATCATGAGATCCAGCCTTTAACCTCATTAGTTTGCCGAAAACTAATTCTGTGGTGATAGTGACTGTATTGAATTCCTCCCCCTCTTGGATAAGGAGTTAAACCGATTTATACTTTAACAAGGTTACCAGCTGTAGTTGTGAGGGGCATCTTTATCCTAGGAGTCACAAGGTTGAACATTCTGACTCCTGTGTTTAAGAAACACCCGCCCTGGAGCACCCAGGGGATGTGGCACTGTCAGATATGAGACATTAAACCGCAGCTCCATCTCTGCCTCCTCGAGGGGTATTTGAAGAAGAGCAGAGTCGTTCTCTGCAGTGTTGTGGCCAATATTTCTCCCTCAATCAACATCATCAATTCAGCAGGTCTGGCAAACATGGAGATACAATCAGAGTTCATGTTTCAGGTCGATGACCTTTCACCAGAACTGGACGGTTTTAGATCCGCTCAGCCTTTGAGGAAATTCAGAGTCAGGGATAGATCAATAAGGGAGATTTGTGATAAAAGAATGGATAAATAACAAGAGGACTAATGAAAAAACTACTAACACTTGGATACAGATAAGGAAAATACTGGGGACATTGTGGAGCAAGACTAATTGAAGGGCTCTTTCAAAGAGATGGCAGAGGCTCGATGAACTTTTAAAACCGCCTCCTCATACGTCATGAGATTTTTAAACAAGTGATCTGATTATTTAAAAAGGAAGATTCTGCAGATAAAAGCACAATACTGCAAACAGTAAATAAAAACAGAAAATGCTGGATAAACTCAGCAGGTCCCACAGCATCTGTGGAGAGAGAAACACAGTTAGCGTGTCGAGTGCATATGACCTTCCTGCAGATGCTGGAAATCTGAAGTAAAAAGAGAAAATTCTGGAAATATTCTTGGTTGTTGTTTGGTACAGAGTGTCAGGGCAGCACGGTGGCGCAGTGGTTAACATTGCTGCCTCACGGCGCCGAGGTCCCAGGTTCGATCCCGGCTCTGGGTCACTGTCCGTGTGGAGTTTGCACATTCTCCCCGTGTCTGCGTGGGTTTCGCCCCCACAATCCAAAGATGTGCAGGGTAGGTGGATTGGCCACGCTTAATTGCCCCTTAATTGGAAAAATGAATTGGGTACTCTAAATTTTTTTAAAAGTACAGTGTGTCAAATTTGACTGTCCGAAAATGGGACACTTTTAAAAAAACTTCCTGGACAAGTCAGCTAGGCGTTGCATTTGCACGGTGTAGGCTCCAAACTTTAGCTTCGTCACTTTGCACACTGTTCTCCCCAGTGCTCAAAGCGACCCTTAACCCCACCGGACACAGCTTGACCTCAACAGCCCACCCCCCGAACTGCCCGACCCAAAATCTGGCAATATCTCCGACAGAACCTCCGACTGAAAGGTGGCTGGATTTGAGGCACAAACCTGGATTACACCAGTTACCACTCTTCAAAAGTACTTCGCTGGCTGTAAAGAACTTTGAGACATCCGGAAGTCATGAACGGTACTATAGAAATACAAATCATTCCTTTCTACTTAACCAGCCCCAACACAATTTATCAATTTAACGGGCTTTGCGGCCAGTTTTGGGCTATGACGAATGAAATGTTTAATGGAATCATAGAATTTACAGAGCAGGGGGCCATTCGGCCCATCAAGTCTGCACCGGCCTTGGAAAAGAGAACCCTACTTAAGCCCACACCTCCACCTTATCCCCTATACGCAGTAACCCTACTTAACTCAAGGGCAATTTAGCATGGACATTCCACCTAACCTGCACATCTTTGGACTGTGGGGGGAAACCGGAGCACCCGGAGGAAACCCACGCAGACACGGGGAGAACGTGCAGACTCCCCACAGTCAGTGACCTAAGCTGGGAATCGAACCCGAGACCCTGGAACTGCAGAGCAGCAATGCTAACCACTGTGCTCCCGTGCCACCCGCGAGTGATCAGAACTGGAGGACCATAAATGTAAGCCAGGCGCTAATAAATCCAACAGCAACAGGGAATGCAGGAGAAACGTCTTTAACCCAGAGAGTGGTGAGAATGTGGCACTCGTTACACATGGACGTGCTGAAGGTGAATGGTATAGATACATTGAAGAGGAAACTGGACAAACACAAGAGGGAGAAAGGGATTGAAGGATAGGCTGACAGGATGAAGGTGAGCAGGTCAAAAGCTAGGAATTCTGCAGCGAGTAGCCCACCTCCTGACTCCCCAAAGCCTGTGCACCATCTACAAGGCACAAGTTAGGGGTGTACACCTGCCTGGACGAGTGCAGCTCCAACAACACTCAAGACATCCAGGACAAAGCTGCCCCACTTTATTGCTATCTCTTCCACATTCAATCCCTGCACCACTGGTGCACAGAAGCAGCCGTGTGTGTCATCTGCAAGATGCACTTCACAAACTCACCAAGGCTCCTTAGGAAGCACCTTCCAAACCCTTGATTGCTACCAACTAGGACAAGAGCAGCAGAAAGATGAGATCACCACCACCTGAAGGTTCCCCTCCAAGTCACTCACCACCCTGACTTGGAAATATATCATCGATCCTTCACTGTCGCTGGGGCAACATCCAGGAATTCCCTCCCTAAGGGCACTGTGGGTGTACCTACACCTCAGGGACTCCAGCGGTACAAAAAGGCAGCTCACCATCAGCTTCTCGAGCGCAATTCGGGATGGGCAACAAATGCTGGCCTAGTCAGCGAGGCCCCCATCCCGTAAAATTAATTTTGAAAAAAGTAGGGGTGGATGGAGGCTTGAGTGAATTTGACACATTGCTTGGATTAATAACATTTCTAAAGTGACTTTCATGACCACTGAATGTTTCAAAGCGATTTACAGCAAATGAAATAGTTGTGAAGTGTAGTCACTGATCAAATGGAGAAGATACGAGGCCCTGAGAGATGCAGAGGATTTGTTCCAGGGACAAAGGATTTTAGTTCCAATGTTAGCTGGTATTCCCATTCAACAGAGACTCAATGGTCCAAATGGCCTCTTCTTTGTGGCAATTAGCAGTCCATGTCCAAATTCAGCAAGACCTGGACAATATCCAGGCATCGGCTGACAAGTGGCAAGTTACATTTGCGCCACACAAGTGCCAGGCAATGACCATTTCTTACAAGAGATGATCTAGCCATCACCCTTGACATTCAATGGCATTGCCATCGCTGAATCCCCCACAAGCAACATCCTGGGGTTGCCATTGATCAGAAACTGAACTGGACCCAGCCACATTAATCCTGTGGCTCTCAAGGCAGGTCAAAGGTGAGTAACTCACTTCCTGACCCCCCCAAAGCCTGTTCACCATCTACATTATAAAATAAAATTCCAATTAAGGGGCAATTTAGCGTGGCCAATCCACCTAACATGCACATCTTTGGATTGCGGGAGTGAGTCGCACACAGACACGGGAGAATGTGCAAACTCCACACGGACAGTGAACCGGGCCGGGATCGAACCTGGGTCCTCAGTGTCGTGAGGCAATAGTGCTGACCACTGCGCCACCTCTGTTCACCATCTACAAGGTACAAGCCAAGAAATGAAACTGAAATGAAAATCAAATGAAAATCGTGTATTGTCACAAGTAGGCTTCAAATGAAGTTACTGTGAAAAGCCCCTAGTCGCCACATTCGGGGAGGCTGATATGGGAATTGAACCATGCTGCTGGCCAGCCCAGTGTGCTAAACCAGCCGCTTGAGTGCAATGGAATACTCTCCACTTACCTGGATGAGTGCAGCTCCAACAACACTCAAGAAGCTCAACAGCATCCAGAACAAAGCAGCCCCGCTTGATTGCTCCCCCTTCACATTCAAACCCTGCACCACCTTCGAACAGTAGCAGCATGTGTACCATCTACAAGGTACACTGCAGTAACTCACCAGGGTTCCTGAGATAACACCTTTCAAACCCACGACCACTACCATCTAGAAGGACAAGGGCAGCAGATAACTGGGAACCCCACCACCTGGAGATTTCTCTCCAAATCACTCACCACCTCGACTGGGAAATATATCGGCTGTTCCTTCACAGTCACTGGGGCAACATCCTGGAACTCCCTCCCTAACAGCACAGTGGCTAGCACTGTTGCTTCACAGCTCCAGGGTCCCAGGTTCAATTCCCGGCTTGGGTCACTGTCTGTGCGGAGTCTGCACGTTCTCCCCTTGCCTGCGTGGGTTT
The DNA here is from genome assembly GCF_902713615.1 of Scyliorhinus canicula. Classification (NCBI taxonomy): domain Eukaryota; kingdom Metazoa; phylum Chordata; class Chondrichthyes; order Carcharhiniformes; family Scyliorhinidae; genus Scyliorhinus; species Scyliorhinus canicula. Next base: position 305,638,168 of record NC_052146.1, read on the forward strand.
CCTCCGGGTGCTCCGGTTTCCTCCCACAAGTCCCGAAAGGCGTGCTGTTGGGTCATTTGGACATTTTGAATTCTCCCTCTGTACCTGAACAGTTGCCAGAATGTGGCGACTGGGGGATTTTCACAGTAACTTCATTGCAGTGTTAATATAAGCCTACTTGAAAGACTATTATTATTATTACTGTGGGTGTACCTACACCTCAGCGACAGCAGTGGTTCAAGAAGGCAGCTCACCTTCTGAAGGGCAACTGGGGATGGGCAATAAATGCTGGCCTAACCAGCGACTCCCACATCCCGCAAATAATTTTTTTAAAAGACAGTGACATAACACCGAAGGATGGAGAGAAGAGGAAAGAGGAACTGTGGCCTAAGCCAGAAATGCAACAGCCAACTTGCACAGAGCAAGGTCCTCCAAACAGTAGAGTGATAAATGACCAGGTCATTGGCCTGGATCTGGAGAGGTAAATGGGAAAAACCGTCCACAGAAAGATGTGGGAAGAAGTCACCTGTTTCAGCGATGCTTGCTGAGCGATGAATTGGCCAGGACACCAGGGAGGACTCTCCTGCTACGGAGGACAAAAAAACTGGAAAGTAAAAGCACAGAAGGATCCCAGTGATTCCTGCAGGAGTGAGGAGGAGGACCAGGATTGGACTCGCCTGTGGCTCCTCCCAAGTCAAATTGCCCAACACTCACTTGTCCGAGCACTCACCCAGACCCCGGGTCGACTGGACAATGTGGCTGGCTGCTGAGGAAGTGGAACCGGCAGGATGAAAGCGGGGACGAACACGGGGTGGGGGGGGAGCTGAAAGCAAGGCCACGGGGTACCTGAATCTTTCGAGCACAATGTCGCTTGCTAGTCTGTTCCTCCAGCTTCATGCTGTAAAGTTTAGCTCGCAGCATCTGCATCGCCTTCTCTCGGTTCTTCAGCTGTGACCTTCCCTGTTGGCATTCGGACACCACCCCTACCGAGAAACAGTGTGAACCAGGTGTTAAAATGAAAGAACTTGCACTTTTTAATTCTTACATGGAATGTGGGCCTCTCTGGCAAGGACACATTTGTTGATAATTGCCCTTGAACTGACCGACTTACTGGGCTATTTTAGAGGGCAGTTAAGAGTCAAGCATATAATTTGAAGTCGGAACAGGAGTAGGCCACTCGGCCCCTTGAGCCTGTTCTACCATTCAATAAGATCATGGCTGATCTGATTGTAATTTTAACCCCACATTCCTGTCTACCCCCCCCCGATAACCTTTCACCTTTTGAGGAAGAGGGTTCCAGGGACTCACGACCCTCAGAAAGAATCTGCATCCTAAATGGGTGACCGATGTTACCACTCCCTTTGCTGGGATCTGGCGTCACGTGTAGTCCAGGCCAGGTAAGGATGGCAGATTTCCTTCTCCAAAGGGCAGTAGCAAACCAGGTGGGTTTTTACAACATTCAATGATGGTTGGCATGGTTTCCATTACGGAGCCCAGTTTTATATTCCAGATTTAAATACCCGCGCCCCCAAAAAAGCCCAAGAAAAAGACGCAGCAGAAACAACAGCATTAGTCTCTTCTACCGTGGGCGGCGTGATAGCACAGTGGTTAGCAATGTTGCTTCACAGCTCCAGGGTCCCAGGTTCAATTCCCATCTTGGGTCACTGCCTGTGCATGTTCTCCCCGTGTCTGCGTGGATTTCCTCCGGGTGCTCCGGTTTCCTCCCACATGTGCAGGTGAGGTGGATTGGCCGTGCTAAATTGCTCTTAGTGTCCAAAAAGGTTCGGTGGGTTTACTGGGTTACAGGGATTGGGTGGAGGCGTGGGCTTAAGTGGGGTGCTCTTTCCAAGGGCCTGTGCAGACTCGATGGGCCAAATGGCCTCCTTCTGCAGTGTAAATTCTATGATTCTCCCTCTGTGTCACAGCCAGGATCTTCCAGTAAGTGGCAGTGAAAGTGGACTGACTGTACAACAGGTGCACTGCTGCTGGAGAGTAAGGACTGTCGATACCTGTTGGGATGTGCAGTATGCGAACAGCGCTGTCTGTCGTGTTCACGTGCTGACCCCCAGCTCCACTCGCACGTTTCGTCTCTATTCGCAGGTCTTTGGGGTTGATGGTCATCTCAATCTGATTGGAGGAATATCAAGGTAATGTTGTTTAATCAAACTACAGAAACCATGTGTCAGTGTCCACTAGCCCCAGGCTGCTAAATTCCAGCCTCTTGCTCATCCCTATCTTCCGCTATCGTCTCTCTCTCTCTCCGCAAGGCTCTCCTTAAAATCCACCTGGAGCCACTTTATTGCTTGTCCTCAGAAGGTGGTGACTGAGCGACCTAATTGGCCACTTCAGAGAACATCAGAGTCAAACTTGTTGGTACAGGACTGAGGACACAAACACACTCGAACAGGTAAATATTACCACTTGGTATCTTGCAACATATTTACTGGCATATCAAGATTTTTTTAAGCAGAATTCAAATTCTCCTTTTTTTTAATAAATATAAATTTAGAGTACTCAATTCTTTTTTTCCAATTAAGAGGCAATTTAGCGTGGCCAATCCACCGACACCTTTGGGTTTTGGAGGTGAGACCCACAGACACAAGGAGAATGTGCAAACTCCAAGCGGACAGTGACCCGGGGCCGGGATCGAATCCAGGTCCTCGGTACCTTGAGGCAGCAGTGCTAGCCACTGCGCCACCATGCTGCCCCAGAATTCTCAAACAGTCATAAGATTTTACCTCACCTCACTAGCCCAGTAATAGAACCACTACACTACTGTGCCTTATAGGGGAGCATGTTCCAGATTTTCACTGTGTTTGATAGGGACAGTATAGTGGGAGCCTTACTGTGTATCTAACCCTGTGCTGTACCTGTCCTGGGAGTGTTTGATAGGGACAGTATAGTGGGAGCCTTACTGTGTATCTAACCCTGTGCTGTACCTGTCCTGGGAGTGTTTGATAGGGACAGTATAGTGGGAGCCTTACTGTGTATCTAACCCTGTGCTGTACCTGTCCTGGGAGTGTTTGATAGGGACAGTGTAGAGGGAGCTTTACTCTGTATCTAACCCCGTGCTGTACCTGTTCTGGGAGTGTTTGATGGGGACAGTGTAGAGGGAGCTTTACTCTGTATCTAACCCCGTGCTGTACCTGCCCTGGGAGTGTTTGATGGGGACAGTGTAGAGGGAGCTTTACTCTGTATCTAACCCCGTGCTGTACCTGTCCTGGGAGCGTTTGATGGGGACAGTGTGGAGGGAGCTTTACTCTGTATCTAACCCCGTGCTGTACCTGTCCTGGGAGTGTTTGATGGGGACAGTGTAGAGGGAGCTTTACTTTGTATCTAACCCCGTGCTGTACCTGTCCTGGGAGTGTTTGAGGGGGACAGTGTAGAGAAAGCTTTACTCTGTATCTCGCCCTCCAGGATCTTTGAGCAGCTCTGATTGATAGAGTAAAACTGAAACATTCTGAACTTTTGGCAACATCTGTGGAGTGCAAAGCAGAATTAACATTTCAGGCTGTTAGCTCTCATCAGATCTGGTCTATTCTACATCCTGGTTTTAACCATTCCAGCATCAGTGACTGTATCGCCAATTGCCCTGAACTTTGCAATTCCCTCCCTCACCTCTCGGCCTCTCTCTCACCCCATTTAAGTCGCTTCTTAAAAGCTTTGGCCAGCCTTTTGGCACCTGGCACTTTGAACGGCTCTAATTGATGAGAGTAATGTGGGTACCTCAGTCGGCTGTGGTAATATGGCCACAGTCATGGTGCTGGTATGAGTCCTGCCTTGTTTTTCAGTTTTAGGAACCCGTTGAACTCTGTGAACTCCCCGCTCGTACTTCATGTGCTTGAAGGACTCTGGGCCCCTCACACTGGCTGTAGCATGTCGCAGACCCCCTGTGGAGCAAAGACCACCATGAACACCAGCTTGAAGGAACAGTTAAAAGCTGCACTTAAAAGTTCTCATCCTTGCCTTCAAATCCTTTCATGATCTCCCCCTTTCACATCGTTTTCACCAGCCCCACAATCTTCCAAGTTATCTCCGTCCCTCCAATTCTGGCCTCCTGCACTTCCCCAGTTTTGATCACGCCCCCATCAGTGGCCATTCCTGCAGCTGCCTGGGCAAGCTCTGGAATTCCCTCCTGCTTTGCTATGAACAAACAACAAAACAAAGTACAGCACAGGAACAGGCCCTTCGGCCCTCCAAGGCTGTGCCGACCATGCTGCCTGTCTAAACTAAAATCTTCTGCACTTCCGGGGTCCGTATCCCTCTATTCCATCCTATTCATGTATTTGCCAAGATGCCCCTTAAACGTCACTATCGTCCCTGCTTCCACCACCTCCTCCGGCAGCGGGTTCCAGGCACCCACTACCCTCTGTACAAAAAACTTGCCTCGTACATCTCCTCTAAACCTTGCCCCTCGCACCTTAAACCTATGCCCCCTAGTAATTGACCCCTCTGCCCTGGGGAAAAGTCTCTGACTATCCACTCTGTCTATACCCCTCATAATTTTGTGGAAATCTAACAGGTCGCCCCTCAACCTCCATCGTTCCAGTGAGAACAAACGGTGTTTATTCAACCTCTCATCATAGCTAATGCCCTCCATACCAGGCAACATCTTGGTAAATCCCTTCTGTACCCTCTCTAAAGCCTCCACATCCTTCTGGTAGTGTGGCGACCAGAATTGAACACTATACTCCAAGTGTGGCCTAACTAAGGTTCTATACAGCTGCAACATGACTAGCCAATTCTCATACTCAATGCCCCGGCCAATGAAGGCAAGCATGTCGTATGCCTTCTTGACTACCTTCTCCACCTGTGTTGCCCCTTTCAGTGACCTGTGGACCTGTACACCCAGATCTCTCTGTCAATACTCTTGAGGATTCTATCCTCTGTGAAACCTGACCCTGTGACCAAGCTTTTAGTCACTTCGCTAAATATCTCTTACTATAATTCAGTGAAAATGTTGCTTTGTAACATTTGTAACATAACTTACTAGGTTAAGGCCTCTACATAAGGGGAGACCATAAGACATAGGAGGAGAATTCGGCCATTCAGCCCATATAGTCTCTGATCCCCCTTCTCCCCAAAACCCCTTATTAATCAAGAACCTATCTATCTCTGTCTCAAAGACACTCAGTGATTTGGCCTCCACAGCCTTCTGCAGAAAAGAGTTCCACAGATTCACCACCCTCTGGCTCAAGAAATTCCTCCTCATCTCTGTTTTAAAGGATCGTCCCTTTAGTCTGAGATGGCATCCTCTGCTTCTAGTTTTTCCTACAAGTGGAAACATCCTCTCCACGTCCACTCTATCCAGGCCTCGCAGTATCCTGTAAGTTTCAATAAGTTCCCCCCACATCCTTCTAAACTCCATCGAGTACAGACCCAGAGTCCTCAACCGTTCCTCATTTGACAAGCTCTTCATTCCAGGGATCATTCTTGTGAACCTCCTCTGGACACTTTCCAAGGCCAGCTCATCCTTCCTTAGATATGGGGCCCAAAACTCCTCACAATACTCCAAATGGGGTCTGGCCAGAGCCTTATATAGCCTCAGAAGTACATCCCTGGTCTTGTATTCTCGCCCTCTTGACATGAATGCTAACATTGCATTTGCCTTCCTTACTGCCGACTGAACCTGCATGTTAATCTTCAGAGAATCTTGAACAAGGACTCCCAAGTCCCTTTGTGCCTCTGACTTCTGAAGCCTTTTCCCATCCTGAAAATAGTCTATGCCTCCATTTCTCCTTCCAAAGTGCATAACCTCTCACTTGTCCACATTGTATTCCACCTGACACCTCATTGCCCACTCTCCTAACCTGTCCAAATCCTTCTACAGCCTGATTGCTTCCTCAATATTGCCTGTTCCTCTACAGATCTTTGTATCATCTTCAAACTTAGCAACAGTGCCTTCAGTTCCTTCCTCCAGATCTTTAATGTATATTGTGAAAAGTTGTGATCCCAGCACAGACCCCTGAGGCACACCACTAGTCACCGGCTGCCATCCTGAAAAAGACCCCTTTATCCCCACTCTCTGCCTTCTGCCAGTCAGCCAATCCTCTTTCCATGCCAGGATCTGACCCTTAACACCATGGGCTTTTAAATTATTTAACAGTCTCCTACACGGCACCTTGGTCAAGATTTCTGGAAATCTAAATAAATCACGTCCACTGGTTTTCCTTTTCTAACTTCCCTGTTACCTCCTCAAAGAACTCTAACAGATTTGTCAGACACGACCTCCCTTTGACAAAGCCGTGCTGACTCAGTCCTATTTTACCATGCACTTCCAAGTACTCCGCAATCTCATCTTTAATAACGGATTCTAAAATCTTACCAATGACCGAAGTCAAGCTATTGGCCTATAATTTCCCGTCTTCTGCCTCCCTCCCTTCTTAAACAGCGGTGTTACATTCGCCACTTTTCAGTCCTCTGGGACCCTTCCTGCCTCCAGTGATTCCTGAGAGATCACCACCAATGCCTCCACAATCTCTTCAGCTATATCTTTTAGAACTCTGGGACGTAGTCCATCCGGTCTGGGTGGTTTATCCATCTTCAGACCTTCCAGTTTCCCCAGAACCTTCTCCTTAGTGATGGCCACTGCACTCACCTGTGCCCCCTGACTCTCTTGAGGTTCTGAGGGTTGTACAGTGGCAGTGTCACTGGACTGGTAGTCCAGAAGGCCAGATAATATTCTGGGGCACAGGTTGAAATTCCACCAAGGCGGTAATTAATAATCTGGAGTCGAAAGCAAGTCTCAGTGATAGCGACCACGGCAATCATTGTCGATTGTTGTAAAAACCCATCTAAGTCCCCTCAGGGAAGGACATTCACCATCCTACCGCGGTCTGGCCTGTGTGTGACTCACACCATTGTGGTTTATTTAATTGCCCTCTGAAATGATTGAACAAGTCACACACTGTTCAAGGAAAATTAGGGATGAGCAACAAATGCAGGTGATCCCAACATCCCAGGACAGAATAAAAACTAATTAAAGGCAAGTATAAAAGCAAAATCTTGCAGATGCTGAAAATCTGAAATAAAAACAGTGATCTTTCTTTCATCAGTTCTCTTGACCTGTTTCGAAATGTTAACCGAAGATGCTGCCAGACCCGCATTTTCCCTTTTTTGATTATACAAATGCAAGTTGTCGTTAGACAAGTTCTTTTTTGATTATACAAATGCACGTTCTTCAGCCAATGACAGAATTAAGGATGCTCACCAGGCCAAACGAGGAGTGAAGCAATCTCAAGGAGGCTGTCCAGCTGGAAGAGGTCACAGAAATATCTCCAAATCTTTGTGATCTTTTCTGGCTCTAGTCTTCCTCGTGCTCTGTGCTCCTTCAGCAAGGCCTTGCAGGGATGGGAAGTGTGCATTTTAAAAGGTTATTTCACAGAATTATAGAATCGCCCACCCCCGAGGGGACTACAGGATAAGGTGATGTCAAAAACGGGGTTTGGGGAGGGGAGGGTCTCGGAGATGTACCAGGAATTGATGGAGTGGGAAGGGGTCCCAATCGGGGAGGTGACGAGGAAGTGAAAGGAAGAGTTCGGAGGGGAGCTGGAAGTCGGATTATAGGAAAAGGCCTAGAGGAGAGTCAATTCATCCTCGCCGTGTACCAGGTTCAGCCTGATCCAGTTCAAGGTGGTTCATTGGGCCCACATGACGGTGGCCCGGATGAGCAGGTTTTTTGAGGGAGTGGAGGATAGGTGCGGACGCTGTGGGGGAAGCCCGGCGAATCATGTGTATATGTTCTGGGCGTGTCCGGAGTTGAGGGGATTCTGGCAGGGATTTGCGGATGTCATGTCAGAGGTCCTGGAAGAGAGGGTGACTCCGAGTCTGGAAATGGCAATATTTGGGGTATCGGAAGATCCAGGGGCCTTGGGGGGGGGGGGGGAGGCCCGGAGATGGATTTTGCTGGGATGGACGGACTCAGAGCCCCAAAGTCAGGAGTGTGGGTTAGTGACATGGTAGGGTTTCTCAGGCTGTTCACATTGAGAGGGTCAATCCAGGGGTTTGCTCGGAGGTGGCAGCCGTTCATCGACTTCTTTAAGCAAAATTGAACGTCAGCAAAGGGGGGGGGGGGGGGGGGCGCAAGGGGGGGGGGGGGGGGCAGAAAATGGGAGGCATGGCAGTGTGAAATTAGGACAGGGAATCTAATATATGGGTAGTTAGGAGCTAGGGCGGGAGGGTAGTTGGGTATGTTGTGATGTGGTCGCGTGCGTCGGGCCACTAGGTTGTTTAGAATATTAATTTGTTGAGCTGTGAAAATTACAAATGCTTCAATAAAACATCTTCTAAAGAAAAATAATTTTAGAATTATTACAGCATAGGACGATATCATTTGGCCCATCGTATCTGTACCAGCTCTCCAAACGAGCATCATTGGCATGGTCAGCATTTATTGTCCATCCCTAATTGCCCTCGAGGAGGTGGTACTGAGCCATATGTTGGAACTGCACACATTCGGAAGCCATGTTGTGTACCTAGATCACTGTGGCAATACTCCAGGACCTCAAAGTGCAAGTCCTTGTAGGCTGCGTAGCTCTGGTACATTTCGAACATCTCCGCAGTGAACAGCATGGACTCCTGCCCCCCAACCCCTGCTGTCACCTCCAGAATCAGGTCATTGTCATCGGCTTCTTCAGGAGGGATCAGGAGGGAAATGATCTGAAATCAGGGAGGGTGGTGGAGGGGTTAGTAGCGGGACAGAGGTAAAAGAAAAAGAAAATTTCAAAATCACTTGACTGAAGGCTGGAGATGTGAGAGGGTCTGCTTGCAGGCCGAATCTTCTGTGTTTCTAAACACTTACCCATCGTAACCTTTGGAATGTTCCTCGTTGCATTCCGCACCGTGCCCCTGTAGTGCTCCGCCATGCCGACGCCGAGAAGAGAACCCCCCCCCACGCATGTGCCAAAGTACGCCGGCTGGTCTGCGCATGCGCAGAACCGCGCCAGTGGTTCCGCACATGCACAGGATCACGCCGGTCCTTCTGCAGATGCACAAACTCACGCCGTCCCTTCAGCGCCGGCTGCAGCAGCGCCAACCCCTCCGGCGTCCACCAAGCCCCCGGAAATGCAGAGAATTCCACACTTTCGGGGCTGTTGACACCGGAGTGGTTGGCGCCGGTTCTCCTGCGGCGTGGGGACTTCGTTCCCAGAAAGGAGAATCCCGATCCCTGTCCCCTCCCCTAACAGGTGGTGTGAATACCGCAATGAAGTTGGGTGGGGATTAGTGTTTCTTGTATCAAGGAATCCGTGAAAAGGCCCAGATTTTCAACCCCAGTAGAGTTCCACACCCTCTGGCAATGTGTTCACTCTGAGAGATACAGGTTCCATCAACATCATATGTGGTTTGACACATCGCCTTGTGAAGGACAATTCCTGTCCCTTCAACCTGAGCTGGTCTTGCCACTGCATATCTGCTCCATAGATTCATAGAATTTACAGGGAGGAGGCCATTCGGCCCATTGATTCCACACCGGCCATTGGAAAGAACACCTTACCTAAACTCACATTTCCACCCTATTCCCGCAACCCAGTAACACCATCTATCCTTTTGGACACTAAGAGCAATTTATCATGGCCGATCCACCTAACCTGCACAATCTTTGGACTGTGGGAGGAAAGCGGAGCGCCCGGAGGAAACCCACGCAGACACTGGGAGAACGTGAAGACTCTACACAGAGTCACCCGAGGCCGGAATTAAACCTTGGTCCCTGGCTCTGTGAGGCAGCAGTGCTAACCACTGTGTCACAATGCCACCGCTATGATTTTTAACTCGCACCTCCATAACATCACCCACCTCCGCAACTGCCTCAGCTGATCTGCTGCCGAAACGCTCACCAAGCTGTGAGGAAAGACCCCTTCCCGCTTCCTAATGTTCCTCCTTGCCTCTCCCAACTTGCTCTGAGAAGCTCTGAGACAACGGAGTGTTGGAAGAGGCAGGCTTGATGAACCAAATGCCCTTTTCCCATTCCCTGGTTCACCCTTATCCGGCATCTAAACATTCGGGATCTGATTATTACCTTTGACTTGAGAGCGCTGATGCTTTCCAGGCAAGCTCTCTGTTCACTTTCTGCAAGTTTCTTCAAATCCATATCCTCATCTGTAACATAGAAACCGGTCATTTCCCAACTCCGATCTCACCGAATACCGTGAGTTTAACACAGAGGAAGAGTTCATAGAATCACAGAATTTACAGAGCAGAAGGAGGCCATTCGACCCATCGAGTCTACACTGGTTCTTGGAAAGAACACCCTACTTAATCCCATGCCTACACCTTATCCCCGTAACCCAGTAACCCCACCTCACCTTTTTGGACACTAAGCGCAATTTATCATGGCCAACCCCATCTAACCTGCACATCTTTGGACTGTGGGAGGAAACTGGAGCACCCGGAGGAAACCCACGCAGACACGGGGAGAACGTGCAGACTCTACGCAGACAGTGACACATTGTACTTCAAACACATGGGGGGGGGGGGGGGGGGTGTTTATCGGTTTATGTATTATAAACTCAACAGGATCAAGTGGGTAATTAACAGGGGCTGCAAGGAAGCTCTGAGACACAAGGTGGAGATGGTTACTCGTGCAGAACAACGCACAACGCGGTATCTAATTGTGTCTTGGGCACTGATTCACTGTAAGCTGTGGTTCAGCGGCTGGCAGTCTTGTCCCCGTGTCAGAGGCTGTGGGTTTAAATTCCATTCAAGAGTCATGAGCTGATAATCGAAGCCAACACTCCCAGTGCAGTACTGAGGGAGTCCTACACTGTAGGAGGGCGCTGCAGCTCTGGATGTTGTACAAAAGCCTTTTCTGCCCCCGTCAGGTGGATGTAAAAGATCTGATCACTGAACCCCTACGGGGCAGAAGGCCATTCGGCCCATCGTGTACGCGCCGACCCGCCGATAGAGCACCCTACCCAGACCCACTCCCCATAACCCCACTTAACCTCTTTGCAATGTGGGAGGAAACTGGAGCAACCAGAGGATACCCACGAAGACACAGGGAGAACGTGCAGACTCCAGGCAGACCGTCACCCAAGGCCGGAATTGAACTCCGGCACCTTTTTGAAGAGCAGGGGAGCTCCCTCCACCCCTCCACCAAGTGTCCTGCTATTCAATATTTTATCCTTCAATCGGGCGGCACGGTGGCCTAGTGGTTAGCACAGCTGCCTCACGGCGCCAAGGTCCCAGGTTCGATCCCGGCTCTGGGTCTCTGTCCGTGTGGAGTTTGCACATTCTCCCCATGTCTGCGTGGGTTTCACCCCCACAACCCAAAGATGTGCAGGGTAGGTGGATTGGCTATGCTAAATTGCCCCTTAATTGGAAAAATGAATTGGGCACTCTAAATTTACAAAAGATTATCCCTTAATCAACGTAACAACAGATAATCGTTATCGCATTTCTGTTTGTGGAATCTTGCTCTGTGAAAATTGGCTGCTGCGTTGCCGACATTACAACTGGAACCACACTTCAATCGTAAATTGGCTGGTAAAGTGCTTTGGAATCTCTCAGCATTGCGAAAGCAGTTATATAAATACCAGTCTCTCTTCCAATCACAACCCTTGATTAGTTAGAAAGGTGGGCAGCTGGAGACACATCTCCCCTGGCGCTATTCACAGTCAGTTTGGAGGTTCTGCTGTTACACTGGGCAGACGGGACAGGGTATAAATTAGTCAGCGAATATTGAAAGCAACTTCACAGGGAACACAAGCCTGCAGAGTAAATGAAGTGAGTCCTTTACCTTTCAGCAAGCTCTCCATATCCTGGAGCTCCTGCATTTGGATCCTCAGTTGCTGTAGTTCCGTTACCACCGGTGCCAGCTCAGCCACTCTCCTCCTCAACACTTTCGCCCTTTCCGCCTCCTCACCCCCTTCCTCCAGAGGGGCCTGGTTGAAATTGAGCCTCTGCGCCGACTCCGCGTACTCCTGCTCCAGCGCCCTCAGGTAACCCTGTAGCGAGCTCCTTGCAAAGAGTCCGTCCACCACCTGCGTGCCCGCGCTGAAGGCACGGGTGGGCTCAGGAGTGCCAGCGGGGAGGTTGGCGTACGGGGGCCGATGAAATCCAAGCCGGCCCTTCTGCCGGAAATACCTCCTCGCGCACTGGAGCGGATGCTTCGCGATGCAGCCCAACGTGGGAGATCGACTGCTGCTGGCAGTCAGGGTGCTGAGGACAGTCCGTCCAATAATCAGCATGTTCCACACACAGGGTTGTCAGTGCCCTCAGTGCCAGGGTCGGCAAGCGGTAGAGTCTTGCTTCAGGATGTACCAGGAAGATTCCGGGCCTCAAGGATTCTCAGATATTTTCCAACTACAAGAGAGGAAGTGCACACAAACATTTCAGTCATCACAGAATCGTTACAACACAGGCTATTCACATCCATGCTGGTTCACCTAAGGAGCAAATCTGCCACTCCCCATATCTATGAACATTCCTCCTATTCAGATACTTAGAAAATGTAAACATTGAGAGGCCATTCTGCCCATCCTGCCTGTGCGGCTACGAAAGGCCACCCAGCCTAATCCTACTTTCCAGCATTTGATCCCCTGATCTTGCAGGTTTCAGGACTTCAGGTGCAACCGCTTTTCCCTGGCCTCTACGTTCCTGACGGCGCAGACACGATGGGCTGTAGGGCCTTCTCTGCGCTGTAGACCTCTGACTCTACAACATGGTACACAGAGACCCAGTCAATGATAATACACTGGGACAACACGAAACAACATGAACCAAATGATGGGATATTAAACTGAGGCACCATTTGCTCCATCGGGTGGATTTAAAAGAACCCAGTGCCCTCTGAAGAGGAGCAAGGTGCTTCTCCCTGATGTCCTGGTCAATATCTATTCTTCAACCAACATGAATGAAAGAGATGATGTGCTTATTTATCTCACTGTTGTTTGTGGGAGTTTGCTATGCACAAATTTGCTGAGGACGTGAAAGGTGCTGTAAAAATGCATGTCTTTATCTTTGAAGTAAACTCTCACAAAGTGCAATGACGTTAAGCACTACACTAAATCATTTGTTGTATTGATCACGGTTGAGGGACTATGTACCCAATTCTGAATGGAGAACCTCCTGACTCATTCAATTACAAATGTTAACACTGGAAATTCTCAGCAGGTGAGGCTGAAACAAAACAAACCTGCATTTCTATAGCACCTTTCAAGACTACTGAACATCCTAAAAGGCTTTACAGACAATGAAATACTATTCACAGTGTGTGGTTAGGATCTGGAATGCACTGTCTGAGTGTGTGGCGGGGGCTGATACACACAGCGAGTGGTTAGGGTCTGGAATGTACTGTCTGAGAGTGTGGTGGAGGCAGATTCACACAGCGAGTGGTTAGGATCTGGAATGTACTGTCTGAGTGTGGTGGAGACAGATTCACACAGCGAGTGGTTAGGATCTGGTATGTACTGTCTGAGAGTGTGGTGGAGACAGATTCACACAGCGAGTGGTTAGGATCTGGAATGCACTGTCTGTGAGTGTGGTGGAGGCAGATTCACACAGCGAGTGGTTAGAATCTGGAATGCACTGTCTGTGAGTGTGGTGGAGAAAGATTCACACAGTGAGTGGTTAGGGTCTGGAATGTACTGTCTGTGAGTGTGGTGGAGGCAGATTCACACAGCGAGCGGTTAGGATCTGGAATGTACTGTCTGAGAGCCAGACATTTAAAATTCTTTGCTTTGAACAGAGTCCAGTTCAGAGTCAATCATATTGCTCTGGGTCTGCAGCCACATGCAGACCAGTCTGGAACAAGACAGCAGATTTCCTTTCCTAAAGGGGATTAGTGAACCAGCTGGATCTTTACGACAATCAATGATAATTTCATGGTTGCCATTACGTAGAGTAATTTTCAATTCCAGATATATTCAACATTGAAACTTAAATTTCACCAGTTGCCGTGGTGGGATTTGAACCCATGCCTCCCGAGCTTTAACCTGAGCCTCAGGAGTATTAACCCAGTGACATTAATCTACACCACCATTACTCAGATGTTGTAACCAGTCTGATTCTAACTTTAGTCACTGTTGCGATGCTGGGAACACAATTTGTGCACAGCAAGCCGCCATAAACAGCAATGTGATAATGACCTGCAATCTGTTTTTGTGATGATTGAAGGATAAATATTGTTCAGTACACTGGGGAGAACCACCCTGCTCTTCTTCAAAATAGGAAGTCTTACAACACCAGGTTAAAGTCCAACAGGTTTGTTTTGAATCACTAGCTTTCGGAAGGAGTAGTGCTCCGAAAGCTAGTGATTCAAAACAAACCTGTTATACTTTAACCTGGTGTTGTAAAGCTTCTTACTGTGCTCACCCCAGTCCAACGCTGGTATTTCCACATCATGGCTTCTTCAAAATAGTGCCCTGGGCCTTAAAACATGCAACAGAATCATTAAATGCTGGATAAACTCAGCAGGTCTGACAACAACTGTGCAGAAAGAGAGTTAACATTTCGAGTCCATATGACTAATCCAAGAGATGGTGGTGCAGTGTGTATTGGGCTAATCGTCCAGATGCCCAGGTTAATGCTCAGGGAAGATCGGATCCAAATCCCATCTGGGAGAGCGGTGCAGACAGGGTCTGGTGTTAACATCCTGTCTGAAAGACAGCAGCGCCGGCAGTGCCGCAGTCTCTCAGTCCTGCACTGGGGTCTCATGCCTGAGTTTTTGCACTTCACTTTCTGTAGTGGGACTTGAACCCTGAACCCTCCCACTTCCCGAGCTGGGGCTGACTCGGAACTGGAGATCTCGAACTGCACAGTGCAGAGGGGCAAGATAGGTGGCACAGTGGTTAGCACTGTGGCTTCACAGCTCCAACATCCCGGGTCCGATTCCCCGCTGGGTCACTGTCTGTGCGGAGCCTGCACGTTCTCCCCGTGTCTGTGTGGGTTTCCTCCCACAGTCCAAAGAGAGGTGGATTGGCCATGATCAATGCAGGGGATTAAGTGGATACAGCGGGGCACTGGGCCCAAGCTGGACCATGTCAGAGGGTTAGTGCAGGCACGATGGGCCGAATGGCCTCCGGCTGCACTACAGGAATTCCATGGTGCTGTGATTTATCCCGGGCTGTCCCTGGGAGACACTGGCAGGAGACAGGCTTTCCCAGCACCTACCTGGCTGCCCAGACCCAGGGCAATCCGCAAGCCGGAGCCAGGCCCCGCCCCCGGCCCACAATACCCCGCGCCGGCTCCAGGCCCCGCCCCCGGACCCAGGCTTCACACCCGCCCCGGCCCACAACACCCCGCGCCAGCACGCAGGCCCCGCCCCCGACCCATAACATCCCGCGCCGGCCCCAGGCCCCAGGCCCCGCCCCCGGATCGGGCCCCGCACTCGCCCCGGCCCACAATACCCCGCGCCGCCCCCAGGCCCCGCCCCGGTCAGGCCCACAACCCGCCGCGCCAGCTTCCATTCCCCGCCCCCGGCGTCCCCAGACTCCTCTCCCTGTCCCAGGCCCCGCCCCCGGCTGCCCCAGGCCACGCCCCCGGCTGCCCCAGGCCACGCCCCCAGGCCCACAACAGCCAGCGACCGCGCCCCTCCCCCGGGACTCGTCTACGGCCCCGCCCCCGGCTGCCCCAGACCCCGCTCCCGGCCCACAATCCCCCGCGCCAGCACCTAAGCCCCGCCCCCGGCCCCGACTGCTCCAGGCATGGTCCCAGACCCAGAGCCCCCCGCGCCCCCTCTGCACATAGACCACTTTCCCACCCGCGGGTGGTTGTGGGACAGAGACTCTCCCATTAGCGGAGCAGTAAACTGGCTCCAGCTCCATTAAACCGGAGGGAGGGTTACTGCGCAGAGTGTTTTCTAGAAGTATGAAGGGAAAGGTGATGGGAAAGTGGGAGGAACATAGAAGTAGTGGTTAACCATGAAGAGGGACATGAGCAATTATTTCCGGTGCTCTGCAACAATTTTATGTCAAGAGGCGACTGGGACTGAGGATAATCCAGCAGCACGTATATGTATATGGTATTTTATCTCCTGTGATCTAATCTATCAAATCAGACATGCGGTAGTCACTATTTTATATTTAAAACGATCGTCTTCATGTAGTTTTACTGAGTCCCTGCAGCAGTTTTATTTGTTTTAAAGAGTAAAATTGAAATTAATTCGCAAGGAGTTGTGAGACATTGCAGAAAAAAAAGAAACCTAGGCCTCTGGAAGGCTCAGGAAGAATCCTCCCGCCATTGATTGGAACGTGATGCTGTGAATCACCTGATCATGTGACTGCTCATGTGTTTTCTCTGTTGTTGGAACTCTGTCTCCAGACACCAAGTGAAATGTTGAGATCCTTTCCAAAAATGCAGCTGCCATTGAAATAAGTTATCAACACAGATATCAATGCTGAGTTGAAAAGAGCAAATCCTGGCAAAAAGAAGTCGGAATGTTTTGACTTGAGGCTGAATAAAATGAAACACCCTCCGGTCGTTCAAAGTTAATAAGTAACTGGGCAACACATCAAAATATTAGGTGGGAGATTTAGAAATCAGGCATCGGGGGAAGACCATGCTGGGTATCTGAAACCCCAGGACCGAGAGGAGGAAGAAGTGGGGTCTCTGTTAGAAAGTGGGAGGAACACAGAAGTAGTGGTTAACCGTGAAGAGGGACATGAGCAATTATTTCCGGTGCTCTCCAACAATTTCTGTCAAGAGGCGACTGGGACTGAGGATAATCCAGCAGCACGTCCGGGTGGAGGGGGGACAAACATGTGGTGTAAGGAGATTTGAATACTTGAGTGACGACCTGGAATTCCCATCACCCGATGTTAGGGACTGGGACCCTCAAATAAAGACAGTGAAATGATTTTGAAACAACTGCATACATATCAGGCAGATTTTTGAGTAGGTGTGTTTCAGTTCTAAGTGTTCCTCTAATATATAAAGATATATTCTAATATATAAAGATGAGGAGACCTGGTCAATGAATAGGTGCAATTCTGCAACCTACCGCTCTGTGGCGCCATATTTCTGCAGTTGGGAGGGTTCAGCTTTTACCAAGAGAGTTGGAGCTCACAACGTCCAAGTAGAGACGTTGAATGACTTTCAAAGGAAATTGGATGGATGCTTGTGGAAAATAAACTAGCTGGGGTGAGGGGGTGGGCAGAGGGGGGAATGAGGAACAATTCAATTCTGTAGAGAGCTGGCATTGGACTTGATGGGCCGAATGCTCGCCTTCTGCACTAATATATGGGCCTAGTTTTGTCACATTGGGCGATGGGGACAAGACTGGTACTTAGGGCAGCACGTTAGCACAGTGGTTAGCACAGTGGCTTCACAGCGCCAGGGTCCCAGGTTCGAATCCCGGCTGGATCACTTTGCGGAGTCTGCTCATTCTTCCCGTGTCTGCGTAGGCTTCCTCCGGGTGCTCCGGTTTCCTCCCACAAGCCCTGAAAGATGTGCTGTTCGGTAATTTGGATATTCTGATTTCTCCCTCCGTGTACCCAACTGTGACAACTAGGAACTTTTCACAGCAACTTCATTGCAATGTAAGCCTACTTGTGACAATAAAGATTATTATTACATATTGACAATCTCCAGCTGCCCTTAGTGCCCAGATGCCTTTACCAGACCCCATCCAGTGTACTGGATGTGTGGCACCTCACAAAATATGTATCGCTCTTTGAAGGTAACAGGCCGGATTGAAACCAGGACAAAAAGGTTTAAATTATAAGGATAGGTTTGATCATTCTATGGCACTGGACCGTTAGCCTGGATTTTTATACTCAAATCCTGGAGTGCAACTTGAACCCAGAACCTTGTGATTCAGAGGCGATTCAGCCCCGGTGACACACATTTCAGGGATTAAAGAAATACAAAGTACATAGTTGTTTTCCGACAGATGTACTTTGAAAGTAAAACGTTGGGATGTTTCAATGTGATAAGCAGCTGTATAAATGTTTTATATTAAATATGACACTGCTTTCTTAGTGACCAAGAGGCAAGTTTTCTTTCCTCAACAAGCAATTTATTTACATGATGCTTAATGTTACATTGAAAATTGTCAAAGACTGTACAGCCTTGTTGTACCTGAAAATCAGCAGGCAAAAAAAAACATCCATAGCATTATTCTCTGCATTGATTATAAATCTGGATATATTTTTGCTAACAATTATATCATTTTGATAAATGACAAACAATTTATCCCAACAGTTATAAATAGATTTTCAATTGCCCATTAATGACATTTCCTGTGTTCATTTCACAGTTGGCATTTAGATACATATACTTGTTGTAAAAAAAATATGAAACTGACTTGAAAACATCATTATTTGTCCTCGTTGCAAGTCATTGCATCATCAGTTTCCAATGAAATTGGCATTAGAAATTACAACATTTCCTCTGCAGATTTTAAATCTGCTCAAAATTTTAAAAATGTTATCTCACAATCACAGAACACAGGGGGAAGAGGGAGGTTTGGGGGGAAGGGAGTGACATTGAGCCCATTAAACCTATGCCGGCCCTTTGGAAGAGAAGTGACAGTAGGGTGAGGGTAACTATTGCATGGGCACAAGGCTGTACTTCCCAATGTCTGATTGCAGACAGGGTTATGCCGAGTTAATCCCACTTCCAGTTCCTCCAAAAGGGGCCTACCAACTTCACAAGGGAGAGTCTCATGCAAAAACGCCCTGGCTAACAGCACTGTGGTTGTACCTACACCACATTGGCTGCAGCGGTTCATGAAGGCAGCTCACCACCACCTTCTCAAGGGCAATTAGGGATGGGCAATAAATGCTGGCCTGGATAGCGATTCCCACATCCCGTGAAAGAACTAAAATCACCTTTTCACCTCCCTGGCTGCGCACAGATGAAGCAACGTCGCCTGACCAAGTGGACTTTCATCGTCAGGTACCTGCATATCATGAAAATGCCCCTGAATCTGTTCTTTGGAAACATATGAGAAAGTATTTGGCAATCACTATTCCGGGAAGACAGTGATCCTTTACGAAAATCAAGTTGTCTTCAATTCCTCTCCCCATCACCCCTCCCCCCCTCCCCCATCAACTGACAAGTAAAAGGAAGGAACAGCCCAGTTACGATTAATCTGTTATAAAGGGGAGGGTAGTTCAGAGTACTTACAGATCTATTCATTCTTTCCTGCTCTGCACTCTTTTCAAATCCTGTTTTCACAGTTTCTCCGTAAGGGAAGATCCAAAATGTCAGGAGTGTGAGGGGGAAGAAAGGGCGAGGCAATGAATGTGGAGATTGATACATTCTTTTTTTGGTCTTCTGTTACTGGCATGATAATTTACACTGAGTTTCCATTCCATCCCCTCAGACCTACATCAAGCTCTCCAATCTCCCTCTATCCTGAATTCAAATCCAAGAGACACCTCATTCTGTATCAGGAAATCGTTTGTAAGTCCAATTGTGGAACTCATCTTCCTCTCTGACTTTTCTTCCACTTCTACCCCCCCTCTCAAAGCCTCAGTTTGTGCCAACTTCTACGCGATTGTGTCCTGAAATTGTCAGCTGTCACCCCACCCACGCAAGAGGCTCTGACTCTTCTCCCTAAACTTCCCAAATAAGGAAGATACATAGAGGAGCTGAAATTGCACCAGGTTCCGGTACTAATGAACAATTAAACAGGTTAGCATGAAATCCATAACTCCTGTTTTTAACAAAAGTTGATGTACCTGAGGATGTAACATGGGCACAGTAAGATGTATCATGTGACACAGCCAGGTGCACCATGTGTGCACTGTCAGGTGTACCATGTGGGCACTGCCAGGTGTACCATGTGGGCACTGTCAGGTGTACCATGTATGCCCAGCCAGGTGTACCATGTGGGCATTGTCAGGTGCACCATGGAGGCACTGCCAGGTGTACCATGCGGGTACTGTCAGCTGTAACATGGGGGCACTGTCAAATGTAACATGGGCACTATCAGGTGTAACATGGGATCTGTAAGATGTAACATGGTTATTGTAAAATGTGGGCACTGTCAGATGTAACATGGGGGCACTGTCAGATGTAACATGGGGGCACTGTCAGATGTAACATGGGGGCACTGTCAGATGTAACATGGGGACACTGTCAGATGTAACATGGCAGCACTGTCAGATGTAACATGGCAGCACTGTCAGATGTAACATGGAGGCACTGTCAGATGTAACATAGGGGCACTGTCAGATGTAACATGGGGGCACTGTCAGATGTAACATGGGGGCACTGCCAGATGTAATATGGGAGCACTGTCAGATGTAACATGGGGGCACTGCCAGATGTAACATGGGGGCACTGTCAGATGTAACATGGAGGCACTGCCAGATGTAACATGGGGGCACTGTCAGATGTAACATGGAGGCACTGTCAGATGTAACATGGGGGCACTGTCAGGTGTAACATGGACGCACTGTCAGATGTAACACGGGGGCACTGCCAGATGTAACATGGGGGCACTGCCAGATGTAACATGGCGGCACTGTCAGATGTAACATGGAGGCACTGTCAGATGTAACATGGAGGTACTGTCAGATGTAACATGTTCAGGGTATACTAGCTAGATAGATGAAGAACTGGCTGGGCAACAGGAGACAGAGAGTAGTGGTGGAAGGGAGTGTCTCAAAATGGAGAAGGGTGACTAGTGGTGTTCCACAGGGATCCGTGCTCGGACCACTGCTGTTTGTGATCTACATAAATGACCTGGAGGAAGGTATAGGTGGTCTGATTAGCAAGTTTGCAGATGATACTAAGATTGGTGGAGTTGCAGATAGTGAGGAGGACTGTCAGAGAATACAACAAAATATAGATAGATTGGAGAGTTGGGCAGAGAAATGGCAGATGGAGTACAATCCAGGCAAATGCGAGGTGATGCATTTTGGAAGATCAAATTCAAGAGCGGACTATATGGTCAATGGAAGGGTCTTGGGGAAAATTGATGTACAGAGAGATCTGGGAGTTCAGGTCCATTGTACCCTGAAGGTGGCAACGCAGGTTGATAGAGTGGTCAAGAAGGCATACAGCATGCTTGCCTTCATCGGACGGGGTATTGAGTAAAAGAGTTGGCAGGTCATGTTACAGTTGTATAGGACTTTGGTTCGGCCACATTTGGAATACTGCGTGCAGTTCTGGTCGCCACATTACCAGAAGGATGTGGATGCTTTGGAGAGGGTGCAGAGGAGGTTCACCAGGATGTTGCCTGGTATGGAGGGTGCTAGCTATGAAGAAAGGTTGAGTAGATTAGGATTGTTTTCGTTGGAAAGACGGAGGTTGAGGGGGGACCTGATTGAGGTCTACAAAATTATGAGAGGTATGGACAGGGTGGATAGCAACAAGCTTTTCCCAAGAGTGGGGGTGTCAGTTACAAGGTGTCACGATTTCAAGGTGAGAGGGGGAAAGTTTAAGGGAGATGTGCGTGGAAAGTTTTTTACGCAGAGGGTGGTGGGTGCCTGGAATGCTTTACCAGCGGAGGTGGTAGAGTCGGGCACGATAGCACCATTTAAGAAGCATCTAGACAGGTATATGAACGGGCGGGAACAGAGGGAAGTAGACCTTGGAAAATAGGAGACAGGTTTAGATAAAGGATCTGGATTGGCGCAGGTTGGGAGGGCCGAAGGGCCTGTTCCTGTGCTGTAATTTTCTTTGTTCTTCTTTGTTCTTTGTAACGTGGGAGTACTGTCAGATGTAACATGGGGGCACTGTCAGATAAAGCATGGGCAGTATAAGGTATAATATGCACACTATAAAATGTACCAGGTGGGCATTAAAGTATGTAATGTGGACACTGTGCCATGTACCAAATGATGATTCTGAGATGTATATGTGAGCATTGTTGGGTGTATGTGAAGGACACTGTCAGGTATGTCTGGAGGACACTGTCCAGTGTATCATGTGGGCACATGGTGGGCACTGTGAGATGTACCCTGTGGTCACTGTGAGATGTACCCTGTGGTCACTGTGAGATGTACCCTGTGGTCACTGTGTAATGTACCCTGTGGACACTGTGATGTACCCTGTGGACACTGTGATGTACCCTGTGGTCACTGTGTGATGTACTATGTGGGCACTGTGAGATGTACCCTGTGGACACTGTGATGTACCCTGTGGGCACTGTGATGTACCCTGTGGGCACTGTGAGATGTACCCTGTGGTCACTGTGAGATGTACCCTCTGGGCACTGTGAGATGTACCCTGTGGTCACTGTGTGATGTACCCTGTGGGCACTGTGATGTACCTTGTGGACACTGTGATGTACCCTGTGGGCACTGTGAGATGTACCATGTGGGCACTGTGAGATGTACCCTGTGGGCACTGTGAGATGTACCCTGTGGTCACTGTGTGATGTACCCTGTGGGCACTGTGATGTACCCTGTGGTCACTGGGAGATGTACCCTGTGGTCACTGTGAGATGTACCCTGTGGTCACTGTGAGATGTACCCTGTGGTCACTGTGAGATGTACCTTGTGGTCACTGTGAGATGTACCCTGTGGTCACTGTGAGATGTACCCTGTGGGCACTGTGAGATGTACCCTGTGGGCACTGTGAGATGTACCATGTGGTCACTGTGAGATGTACCATGTCGTCACTGTGAGATGTACCCTGTGGGCACTGTGAGATGTACCCTGTGGGCACTGTGAGATGTACCCTGTGGACACTGCGTGATGTACCCTGTGGACACTGCGTGATGTACCCTGTGGACACTGTGATGTACCCTGTGGTCACTGTGTAATGTACCCTGTGGTCTCTGTGAGATGTACCCTGTGGGCACTGTGATGTACCCTGTGGTCACTGTGATGTACCCTGTGGGCACTGTGATGTACCCTGTGGGCACTGTGAGATGTACCCTGTGGTCACTGTGATGTACCCTGTGGGCACTGTGATGTACCCTGTGGTCACTGTGAGATGTACCATGTGGGCACTGTGTGATGTACCCTGTGGGAACTGTGAGATGTACCCTGTGGACACTGCGTGATGTACCCTGTGGACACTGCGTGATGTACCCTGTGGACACTGTGATGTACCCTGTGGTCACTGTGAGATGTACCATGTGGACACTGTGTGATGTACCCTGTGGGCACTGTGTGATGTACCCTGTGGGCACTGTGAGATGTACCATGTGGGCACTGTGAGATGTACCATGTGGGCACTGTGAGATGTACCCTGTGGGCACTGTGAGATGTACCGTGTGGGCACTGTGTGATGTACCCTGTGGGCACTGTGAGATGTACCATGTGGGCACTGTGAGATGTACCATGTGGGCACTGTGAGATGTACCATGTGGTGATTGTGAGATGTACCCTGTGGGCACTGTGAGATGTACCATGTGGTGATTGTGAGATGTACCATGTCGTCACTGTGAGATGTACCCTCTGGGCACTGTGATGTACCCTGTGGTCACTGTGAGATGTACCATGTCGTCACTGTGAGATGTACCCTGTGGGCACTGTGAGATGTACCCTGTGGGCACTGTGAGATGTACCATGTGGTGATTGTGAGATGTATCATGTGGCCTCGACCAATCAAAATCGACTTTCCAACCAATCAGCCCCTTTTTCATGCAATATAAATGGTTGCTCCCTTTGAAATTTGGTTTTCCTGCATTGGTGCAGATGAGGCCAGGATGAAAAGCTTTGACAGCCTGCCTCTTTGTTCAGCAATATCCTCACAGGACACACCTCCTGTGCCCTCACCACAGCAGAATGTTGACACATTTCTCCTTATTCCCTATTTCCCTCCGACCTCTCAACTGTGGATTCTCTCCTTCTGTTCATCTCACTTCCACAGACTTTTAGACCCAAAACTTTGTCTAATCTCTATTCCTGTGTCTATCCTGCCACCTTATTTTCAGATATCAGCAGTTAAACTCAGCTTTCCCCCCATAGAAAGAGTTGGGGGGGGGGGGGGGGGAGAGTCAGGCAGGGTAAACAATCTGATAATATTTTGCCAGCCAGGCATCCGCAGACCCAAGCAGGAGTCTGGTGGTCGGTCTCTTAACAGAAAGGGAGAGGTTGGAAGGGTCAGATTGAAGGGGCACACCCAGAACCCGGGCTGTGAAAACAGGAAACCTTCTACAAATGGAGACAGGAAAAGAGCATCTTCCGCATCCCTCATCAGGAGAAACTCTGAATCGATTAACTAAAACCCACCCTGCTTCCTCTTTCAGCCTCCTCGACCCCCATGTATACCACCAACTTCAAACCTTTTCAACTTGTCCCCTCTATGAAACATAATGAGGTCTTTAAACAGGAGCAGAGAATTGCAATTAACAAACTGTTTCATCACATTTTCTACACTGGGACATCAATATTAGTGTCCCCCCCCTTTAAAACACAGAAATATTTCAGCAAATGTTTCTTTCAAACATATATTTTAATGCTCTCTCTCTCTGTATACATATCTATATATATATGGTATATGAAAGTCATTACTTCTAAAACTCACAATCACATTGGTGGAAATACAGTATTAACTTGGAGAGGTCCAGCGGCCTCTGTGTAAACTAACATCTCTTTAATATAGTGTCTGTATGGTTCCTTAAATTGTACATCGTCAGACATCACCACGGCAACACATCTTTGCATAGGGAATGAGAAATAGCCCTTTTTAACATCATGTTTCCTGAATTCCTTGGAACAGTTAGAAAAACTATTACAAAAAGTGACATGCTACTTTATTCTCTTAAAGTGAATTCAGTGAGGCAAACAAACTGTGATTTCAGGTTTTTAACCAGATATATATTTAACATTTACAATCTATATACACACACAGGAGTTGTTGCTTATAAATAAAGCTGAATGATTCTGTTCCAAAAGCGAATCTAACAGAGAGAGGCGGAAAAGATAGTTGGATTCAATGTAGGCACAGCAAGGTGGTGACAGACAATTGGTGAAGAATGACTAAAGCAGCCAGTTCCTACTAACACAGTAATAAAGACAAGAGCTATTTCAGTGGAGTTTTCCCTGAAGTCAACTTCGTCCCATCAAACCATCTACACAGCCCATCGATTTCTTAGTTTATTTTCCTCGCAGGAGGAGTGGGGGTTGCTAATTTGCCCAGCTGCCTATATCTCCATGTGGCTGACCCCAGGTGCCTGCCCCACTCCCGTGTCCTGCACACTGACCCTCCCCACGCACCCAGCGTTAACATTTGGGGGGGGAAGGTTCCCCACCACTAGTCACCACAGTTGATGATTTGATCTGTCTGGGGTGGGGCTTGAAGGCCCAAACCTTAAACCTGCTCGGGAGTCCCACTGTCAATGTTACAAGGAGGGTTAGTATGGGGTGGGGTCCACTATTCTCCACAGCCTCCACCCACTCGGGTTTTGCTCTTCCCTAAATTGTCTCCGGATGACTCCTCACTTCCCAAATTCTCCGGATGACTCCTTATTTCCCGATCCCCTTAGAACTTAGAACATACAGTGCAGAAGGAGGCCATTTGGCCCATCGAGTCTGCACCGATCCCCTCACTTCCACCCTATCCCTCTAACCCAATAACCCCGGTATTGGTACATATGGTGTTTTAATTTTCTCTGAACATTTTATATTTAATAATGGGTGGTGGTGGTGGGGGGGGGGGGTGTGACAGTGGAGAGGAGGGGAGGCTATTTTAACAGGTGGGGAGGGGGTTTGAAAGCAGAGGTTTGGTGTGGGACAGCGAATTGGTGAAATTGCTGTTAAAGGTTCCTGAACCGCTTACAATGCAGGAGATGTGCCTGAACTGGCACGGGTCCATTTAATCTCTGCCACTTTACTGTAAAAATAAGAAGGAGACACCCCCCTCCACCATCCTGGACATGTCACAACGCCAGCTGTATTCAGGCAGTTGGGATGGGGGAAACGGGACGGGTTTCTTCCTGCTAAAATGATTGAGTTCTATTGTTTAAAATCCTGAAGAAACCCACTTCACACTGATCCCTAAAGTTGCCCGATAAGTGCTCCCCAGAGTTTATTACTCCTTTAAGAATTCGTGGCAGTGAACCACCATGAGAATTCCCAGAGGATGGTGGGAATCTGGAACCCACTGCCTGAAAGGCTGGTGGAGGCGGGAACCCTCACAACATTTCAGAAATATTTGGATGAGCATTTAATCGCCATAACATACAAGGCCATGGGCCACGTGCTGGTAAATGGGGGTGAGACTAGACAGGTGCCGTCACACACAAAATAAGCCAAAGGCCCATTCTGTAAAAACTCCTCTGCTCGAACTACTTTCACCGTTAAAATACCAGAAGAGCCAGTACTGACCCCACGAGTTCCCTTGCCCTTCCCAGCCTGGAAGTGCTGCTCTGTCCTCTTTCAGATGCCACTGAGGGACAGGCCGACCAAGTGTTGCCTCCCCCTTCAAGGAGTTCTTGCTAACCTTCCTTTCAGGGTCAGGTTAAACCCAACCATTCCTTTAAGAAAAAAAGACATTGGCATTTTTAAACTGTGCAGATGGTAAAGTTCAATTAACTTCGGGGAATTCCTCCAATCGACAGTATGTTAGTCGCCCCTTTCTCTTTTCTTAAGCAACAACTTATTTTAAATTAAAGACTATTCTAAGTTACTTTTCACTAACATTGCATTTTTCAGAAAGCTTTGAATTGTCATGAACTTTGAGATTATTCCTCTCTCTCGCTCAGAAGACAGGGAAGTCCCGGTTGTACAAAATGAGCATTGACAATTCTTCGAACACATGCTAAGTAAGACTGCGCTGTCCCTTTAAATCAAGGGGGGTGTACTCCCCCCCTCTCCCTCTTCCTCCACTTTCTTTCCCTCCGTCCATCTCACTCCCGTTAAAAACCACTCACTCACGCCAAGTTCAGTCGGAGATAACACGGGGAGTAAGTCTCCAGGAGCAGTGAATCCAGCCAATCAGCGAGGGAACCTTCAAATGGCTATCCAATCAGCTGTGACTCTACCCCCCCCACCCCCCCAGCTCCCCAAGAGTCACCCCAACTTTCACCCCTTCTGATTCGAAAATGTAAAAAAAAAAATCTTATTTGTAGTTGTTTTCTTTTTAAACATATTTTCATTTATGTACAATATTTACTTTATCGGTGAATACTTCTGATCTATTTTTTTTCTGAATCGAGAATTTTTGGAGTGTCTTTATAAATATGGTAAGAAGTCTCACAACACCAGGTGAAAGAGCTTTCGGAGGGCAGCTCCTTCATCAGGTGAATGGAGGAGCCACGCTCCGAAAGCTAGTGATTTGAAACAAACCTGTTGGACTTTAACCTGGTGTTGTGAGACTTCTTACTGCGCCCAACACCGGCATCTCCACATTATAAATATCAGCTTGAGGAGGATGGGGGGGAGGGGGGGGGGGGGGGAGAGAGAGGATGGGGGGGGGGGGGGGGGAGGGGGAGGTGGGGGGGGGGAGAGAGAGGATGGGGGGGGGGGGGGAGGGGGGGAGGGGCGATATGGGTGGTGATGTGTCAGATTCAAGGTTCAAATTATCCCAAAAGCTACCGGATGGAGTTTGAACTTGGTAAAGTAAAGGAGAATTGGAAAATTTTAAAACATGCAAAATTGAACTCCAGCGTGGGGACGATCAAGAGGTAGGAATCTGGATGGGTGCAGCACAGTTAGAATGTGATGTGAGTTGGAAATGTCCAGCCTGTCAGTCCACACACATACCTAAAGGCGGTGGTGAGGACGTACAGAATTAATAAGTCGATGATTGAAAAGGGCAAATTGACGGACGGTGTTGCGTTCCTAAAGGATAATGGGCCCTTTTCCTCTGCTTTTGCTGCTGGCTCTCCAACTGTTTCTCACTTTGCCAGAATGATTTAATCTGTTCTGTTCATTTTGGCTAACCCCCCCCCCCCACGATCAAACCCTCCAATGTCACCCAGCTGTGTCACAGAATAAATTCCCCTCTGACCGCCCCCACCCCTCTCTCTGCAACCCCAGTCCAACAGCAGCAGCAGCAATTTCAAATTAAAAATAAAGACAGGAAGGCTTAATTTTCATTTGTTGGGGATGGGGGGAAATATATCTGCTGACCTCCTTGTTATGCCCGGGTTTATTTAGCTGCAATCTAACAGGCCCTCTGCAGGATTTAGTTTCCTCCTCTCCAAATTCTTCCCGGTTAGTCCAGAGTTCGCAAAATGGGTGAAATAGTTGAATATTTTTAAGAGGAGACTTCAACAGTCTTAGTGGAACTCCTCTTGTACAAAGCCACTTTATCCCAAATATTCCCTGCTGGAGTCTATTATGTTTTGAAGGGTTGGGGCCTGGTGTATACCTTACTCGGGTGATTTTTAGTCTTGTTTCAGATTGGCGGGTTTCTATCTTTTTCCCTGATCAGTTAGCTCCCCCTGCCCCCCTCAGAGGGGAGAGGTGCAGTGGTTTTCCACTTGGAGCAAGGTTCTGCTGCTGACGTAGCTGCCTTGGGGTCCTATTAAACTACTGTGTCCATCTTGTGCAACCTCTGCCTGTGTCAGTGGGGCTGCCCAGTGCTGCTGGGCCCAGAGGGGTCAGGATCATAGAATCCCGGTGGTGCAGAAGGAAGCTATTCGGCTCGTCGAGTCTTCACCAAATTCTAATGGCCACACCAGATACTGAAGGAGTTAGTCCAGCCTCTCCCTCTCTCCAGATCCTGGACACCCTCTGACTGGAATTTATATTAATCCTTAATATGAAACTCTAATTCCCGTTTATGCTTTCTCAGACATTTCAACCAGTCACACCTCCCATATGAACAGTTGAACTGTGAGGTTTAGCGTGAAGTATAGGGGACTGTCGTATCAATATGTAATATCTGCAAACTGAATTCTTAAACAGATCTGTTTAAAAAAACAATGTCCTCGGGGTGCAGAGGACATTGCCAAAGCTGATATTTATCACCCAATCATTGTTAATTGTTAGCTACCCAGTGTGGGATTGGAGTGATGATCGGTCAAATCTATAACCACCTGTTGAATTTATATAAAATAAACCGACAGCATTGTCGGGTCACAGATTTACCAAATTAAATCTCAAATTGACGGCAATGGCCAGAGTGGAGTTTGCAACCTGCACACAGCCCCTCCCTACTCAATCTATAAACACTTGGTACCCATGATGAGGAGATGCCGGCATTGGACTGGGGTGGGCACAGTACGAAGTCTTCCAACACCAGGTTAAAGTGTTGAAGAAAGAGCTACTCTCCGAAAATTAGTGATTCCAAACAAACCTGTTGGACTTTACCCTGATGTTGGAAGACTTCTTACTGTGTAAACACTTGGCAACTGGGCAAAACTGGAACAAGTAGCGATTCCTACACAACTCACCTCCGCCCTCGTACACGTCTGCCCAAGGTATATATATATATATAATATTCATTTAGAAACTCTTTTTTAATAATAAAGTGTGAAAATTACATACAGATTTTAAGAAACAGGCAAAAAAAGTAGCCTAGAAACCTCAGCGAGTAGCGATTTAATATATCTTATAATCAGCCTCTGTTCTTTCTCAGTACTGACCAGTAACCCGTTTAATCCCGAGGCAGTATAGAATGAGATAGTATGTCCCGGGCAGAATGCTGCCAATTACCCCTGGAGCCCCGCACTGCTGTACATCACTTGGGATTGCACCATGTAAACTAACCCCCACTCTCTGCATTTCAACAAAGGAATCACTGTTATTTTAATATGTATCAGGAGAATTTGGGTGAGTTTGGAGACTCTCCCAGTTTACCCCCGACTCATTGGCTGTCACAGCAGCATCAGGATTCATTCGGAGACTAAGTGGATTGGAGGGATGGATGGAGAGATGGATGGAAGAGGGATGGATGGAGAGATGGATGGATGGAGAGATTGATGGAGGAGGGTTGGATGGAGCAATAGATAGATGGAGAGATGGATAGATGGATGGATGGAGAGATGGATGGAGGAGGGTTGGATGGAGCAATAGATAGATGGAGAGATGGATGGATGGAAAGGTGGATGGAGGAGGGATGGAGAGATGGATGAATGGAGAGATGGATGGATGGAAAGATAGATGGATGGATGGAGGAGGGATGGATGGATTGGAGAGATGGATGGAGAGATGGCGAGATGGATGGATGGAGCGATGGATGGAGAGATGGGGAGGTTGGATGGAGCAATAGATAGTTGGAGAGATGGATGGATGGAGGAGGGTTGGATGGAGAGGTGGATGGATGGAGGAAAGATATATGGAGGAGGGATGTCAGTGGGACTCAAACATTGACTCAGTAAAATATAAAACCTGGCCACGGAGATTCCCGAGCTTTGATCACTAACACACACACACACACATATATATATTGCAGACTCTTTCATGATAAATAAACATGGTGCTGTTTCTTAAAACCATCGGAATTACTGAGGCTGAAACCCACAAAAAAATTCTGCATTTCACATTTTTTTTTGTGCTTATTAAAATTCATAAAATGCTGCCGACAGCGGCAAAAGAAATGAAGGCGTTTGCGTCTCTCGTTGGCCTGCAGCAGAGCCCACAGCGCTGTCCATTGCTGTTTGAGCGGGGGCTGTCATGCTGAATTCACTGGCCCGTTGCTGCACCTAACAGACTCAGCAGCGGGCGCTCCGGAACCACTGGGCGCCCTCCTGTGGCGAGCGCTCGTCCGCTCGGAACAACCTTTGCTCCTTTGGAAAGGGGCAGACCAAGTCTGACTGACCTATTCGACCAATGAAACTCGGCAAGTTACTGCTGCACGGAACAAGAGTTAAATCTTGGCAAAATGACAAAACATGTATTATTTTTTTCAAATAGAACAAACCTTCTTGGCGTTTTTTTTGCGTTTGTAACTGAGGCAGTAAAGCAAAACTCTTTTATTCCAATCTTTATATATTTCTTTTAAAAGTCAGCTCAAAATTCCGTTGGTGTCTGCACCCTGAATTAAAACTAAACCAAGATCTCCAGCAAGCAAGTTTCAGGGTTTTTAACAATGCTTTCTTTTTTAGTCATTATTTCCACACTTGTGTGTGTATTGGTGTGTGTGCACAAGTCTGATGGTCAGTTAATGTACAGGTGTCAGCATCTGTAAGCACATGTGTTTGAAAATGTCGTGGTGTGCTTTCATGTATGTATGCATGCATGTGTGTGTATGTGAGTGAATAATTATGCATGTATGTTCGCATGTGTGTCTATGTACACGTGTGACTGTGTATGTGAGTGTGCAGCGGTGGTCAAATTCCACTATTCCCGTTCCTAATGCTTTCAGGAGGTCCAAGATTAGCTTTCAGCGTCAGGGGTAGTGTCAGGGGAAGCCTTAGGTTTTTCAGTGAGGGACTTGTACATCTCAGAGTTCAAGAACCTGGGGAAGGAATCCCTGTGCATTAGGCTGTAAATCTGGAGCTGAGCATCCTCAAACATAAGAGGGCATGGATTCATCAAGTTCCTGTTCACTATTTCCCGCACACGAGAGTCAAGGCTCACCTGTAAACAGCACAAAGAACAAAATAACTGAAGTGCATATTTCTTTATCACACAATCTCACTCAAAACTAGTCAGCATTAACCTGATGCAGGCTTTCTGCTGCATTTTGGCCCATTCAGAGCCATTGCCCTAAATGCCTCTCTCCTAAAGACAAAGTGGGCACTGACCAATGTTTGAATACACATCAAAAAAGCATCAGCTAAGGGCAGCACACTGGTTAGCACTGCTGCCTCACTGCGCCGAGGTCCCAGGTTCGATCCCGGCTCTGGGTCCAAATATTTTCTTTAATAAATTTAGAGTACCCAATTTTTGCCCAATTAAGGGGCAATTAAACGTGGCCAATCCACCTAACCTGCACATCTTTGGGCTGTGGGGGTGAAACCCACGCAGACACGGGGAGAATGTGCAAACTCCACACGGTCAGTGACCCAGAATCGAACCTGGGGCCTCGGTGCCATGAGGCAGCAATGCTACCCACTGCGCCACCTTGCTGCCCCAAAAAGTGTCCAAATATGAAATTGAGTCATTCAAATCAAGAAGGCTTCAATCAAGTCCTGACTACAATGGTCAATCTCATTTAAGGTTATCAAAGGACGCTATTGCCAATGGTCAATGCTGTTAATGGTCAGTTATGTTGATGGTGTAAATTGCAAATGATTTTGCTCTTCAATATCATCAAGTTGTCCCCATTACCAGTAGCAGTGGTCAGTACGATAGTCAATGGTTATCTATCCACAGTGTTAAGAGTGATCTGTGTTGTGAATGGACAATACAATGACTGCCTAGTGGTCAATATTATGCATGTCCAGTGCAATGAAAATTGAGTGGTTAGTATTAATAATCGCGGGGGTGATTGGTTTGCTTACTTGGCTGGGTGGCTGATTCATGATGCGGAGCGACACCAAGCTGAGTTTACTCATGAAGAGTCCACCTTCTCTTCCTTGCCTGTTTCCGAAGGTGTGGTGACCCTCAGGCTAAATCACCACCAGTCAGCTCTCAAACGGGAGAGCAGTCGATGGTCATCTGGGACTGTGACGATATTTACATTTTTTTTAGTATTAATATTTAGCCCATAGTCAGTTTAAATGATTGGTACCATAAATGACCAGTGGTCAATGTTATGGTGAATGCTGACTGAGCAGGTGGTCAGTATTATTAATGAACAAGACAGTAGTATTGTTAATGAGTAATGGTGTGAACGGTCAGCACTGTTAATGCTCAGTATTAGCAATCACCAATTTAAAAAAGCATCTTCCATTTACGATAGCTCTGTGCGTGCCTCCAACTTGACTGCAGAATTTGAGTGCTGCAATTAAAAGGATCAGCTTTAATTACCCCTCATGTAACCCGCTTTTGTTTTCTAAAAGATGGAAGTTCCTGATTGCAAGCAATTAAAAATCTAAAATAGAACAGCATTTATCAGCAATGGATTTTTCCTTATCATTGGCAGGAGTAATCCCTGGGGGTGTTAGGTGCACGGGATGGTGGAATCCTGGCCATTGGCAGTCCCAGGCTGTGCTCACCATGGCTTGTCCTCATCACTGACACTATTGATAACTTGTTCCTATTTGTAACACAGACAGTACCACATGCTGATAACACTAACATCTGTGACAATAATACCAGCAAGCGTACTGCATGTCGATAATGTTAATTATAGACAGTATTAATCACAGACCGTGCAAACTAAATACTAATTCTTTGCTGTATAAATTATTGACTGTAATTACAAAGTACAAATTGATCAAAACCAAATGATCAATTATAGTTCTAACCAATGAGTGTACTCATTAATAAAATTAATTATTTATAATATTATTCATTAATATAACTAATCATAGACAATACTAAATCTTACTCACAGTCTAACTCAACAACATTACTAGCTGGACATCAACAATTATTGATAGTATTAATCTTTGATAGTACTAATCATTGACAGTGATTACCTCTACTCACCACTGTCTTCTTTCAACATACAACCTGTTTCAGAAGGCAAGAAAATAATAGCACAATCTTTAACGTTATCTGAGTGTCTTAGTCTTATATTTGCCCGCAGAAATGTTCTCACCTCTCTTGGAGACAATATTGAAATGTAATCTTCATATATTGTCCTTGCTCTTTCTGCAACCACCTTTGAGTTCTTTTCCTTTTTGAAGTCTTCACATGCCAGCCAAAAGAGCATGTTCTCCTCACTGTACTCTGTCCGCAGAAATTCACTGAAAACATTCCTGCCAGCTTCAGTCTTCATCACCTTATCGAAACCCAGAGTCCAGGACGTGATTTCCTCCAGTGATGGCAGAGGATTGCTAGTTAATAAAAGGAAACAGATTGTTTGGTAAATCACTCAACGCACGCTAAAATTTACCAGTGTAAAGACTGAATCTAGGCTGCCTTCAAACTCTTAATTCTTGAAAGCATAGAGGGCTGGAGCATGATATCACGTCTGTGCTGGATCTTTGTGAGAGCAATCCCACAGTCTCTCGACATTCCTGAACCTTCCTGTTTCAAATAGATCTAGTTGTCTCTTAAGAGGTGCAGTGATCTCTCACACGAACACATCCTGCAGCAAAGCATTCCATGCCATCAAAACCCTGTATAGAAACACTATCACCTAATTTTCTCCATGATAATGCCTCATTGCTGACTACCTAAGGGTGGAGGAGATGTCTCTGGCATTCACTATCAAGACAATTTTTTATTTTAAAAATCTCAATGAAGTCTCCTCTAAAGATTCTCTGTTTCAATGAAAATAACGCGCGACAATCACCAGGCAGGAATGCTCCCTTCCAGTCGGGGTACACTGCAGCAGTCAAGAACATTCAGCCTCTGATCTCTGGGTAAGTGTTCTCCAAGGCGGCCTTCAGGATGCGCGACAACGCAGAATCGCCAGAGCAGAAACTTACAGCCAAATTCCACACACATGAGTGCGGCCTCAACCGTGACCTGGGATCCATGTTGCATTACATTCACCCCCCCCCACCACCTGGCCTGGGCTTGCAAAATCCTACCAACTGTTCTGGCTTGAGACAATTCACACCTCTTTAACCTGGGGTTACTGCTATCTCTGGATCTGTAAAGACTTGATTACCTGCAAATGCTCGCATTCTAAGCATTGTTTGGCATCTTTGAATTTGTCTATATATATGTTTCTGGAACATACCTCTTCATTCACCTGAGGAAGGAGCAGTGCTCCGAAAGCTAGTGTTTGGAACAAACCTGTTGGACTTTAATCTGGTGTTGTAAGACGTCTTTCAATGAAAATAATCCAGGCTCTGAAGTATTTCCTGACGAAATACAGTTTTCCATCATTCGTATCTTCCCTGTTTGCTCTCTGCCACTTTTGTCTTTTCTACATTGGGTCCCAAGACTGCACACAGTAGCCTACCTGTTCCCAAACAGATCAATGCATCTTTACTCTCACGTGTCTTCGCCTCTACTTATGAAATCAAACATTCTGTTGGCTCTCTCCTTGCGAGCGAAACGTCAGGAAATTTTGCATTTGCACTCCTGTGTGCATTTGCACACTTCATCCCCCCCATCCCCCACCTCTCCACCCGGCGTGACTTCCCGTTGAGCACACACCCATTTCTTGTTTACCTTCCCAAAGTCGATTACCTCACACTTGCATTTTCCATTTTGCTGCCCAGTCTGCCAAGCTGTTTACATCTCCCAAAGGCCTTTCACCAACCCCGTGGCTGTTTGCCCAAACAGCTACCTTAGTGTCGTCAACAAACTGAGATTGTGCGCCCTGCACTCAAGTCCCAGTTATCCACGGATCCAGAGGACGAGTGTGGCCCCAGTGTGGCCTTTTGGGTCAATGCACTGCTCGCCTACCCTGACTCTTCATCTCTGGACCGCAGACCGACATTTTATCAAAGCTGCTACCATCTAAAAATCTTTCACGAGGCTCCTTAATGAATGACTAATGGAAATCCACATTCACAGCACCGACCACAGCTCTATCTGTTCAGCTATGTTAGAACGTTTGACAAACATAGACAAAAGAAAAATGCTTTAGCTGCTGGAAATCTGGAAGGAAAATAGACAAGTGCTGGAAAAACCTCAGCCGGCCTGGCAGTATCTGTGGAGAGAGGAACAGAGTTTTGGATCTGTGGCCAACTGATGAAAGTTCCGATGAAAGATCAGATTTGAGACTTTAACTCTGGTTTTCTCTCTCCATAAATCCTTCCAAGACTTCCTGTACTTTCCATGTTAATTTGATAAAGGCAGCTTGCATTTGACAAGTCCATGTTGACTGCCCTTAATTAGCTCATGCATTTCTACGTACGCACAGATTTGATTTCTCGTTACAGATTCCAAGGTTTTGCCCACAATTTGACATCAGAGCAATTAGTGTTTTGTGAGGGGTTTATCCATGACACCCTTTGTAAATACTGGATTGCTTCACCCTTTCAGAAGAGAGCTTGTTCTGACGCACACCATCATGATCAAAGGTTTTTCTATTTAGAATAATATCAAACACGCTGCTCACAATGCTGCAAATACAAAGCAGAGCATTTCTCCCTCTGATCATTGTACAACACAACAGCTCATTTTGCTTTTCATGGTTGAGATTAAGGAGGAAGAAAATCTACTAAGTGCTACCACCAAGTAGAGAGTCAACATCCTGTGGTGGGGGTGGGGTGAGGAGGAGTAGTAGTGGGTGGTGGTGTGGACCACAGGTCAGAAGCTGAACTGGACCACACCAGAAACAGGCTAAGTATTCAAGTGGCCCTCCTCCTCCATTCCTCAACACCAGATTAGATGTCAAGCTTTCTGCTTGCATGGATGGGTGTGAATGCTGCAACACTTAAGTAGCTCAACACTAACCAGGATGGAGTAGGTCATTTGGTCAGTGCCTCTGAACTCCATGTCCATTCCTTTCACTGTAAGCTGTAGTTTGTACCATGCATAAGAGCTCACCAAACTGACTTACACATCTCTCAGCCCAAGACCTGTATTACCAAGAGGGACGAGAACAACCTTTAAGGAGCCGCACCATCAGAGGGCCACAGGAATTCAGGGAGACTGCCCACCATCACTTTCCCAGGGCAATGAGGGCTGGGCAATAAATACCAACCTTGCCCATACCCAGCCAACGAATGACAAAAACACTCCACGTTGAAACAATGACAGGACCTTCCTTTGAGGGAATCAGCTCGCCTTTCAGCTTTGTAGGGTGCACCCAGCTGTCAGCTTGCCAGCTGAGAAACTTGGCAGCGAGTTGCAAAGCTCCGTTGGATGTAGTTTGTCGAAAGCTGACACCTGTACAATAGCCAGGGTAAGTGATGTATTTCAGGGCACAATAAATGATTGCTTGGACTGGTAACGTAGGAGCATTTATAGCAGGTCTTAAGATCTGAACGTCTGGTAAACAATGCGCGAGATCTTACAGCAACAAAAGGATTCAGCATTTGGGAACGTGTGACTTTTACCTGTTGATATCCTGTGTTTCCATCTTTTTCATCAACTGGTTAACGTTGTTTGTCTCCATGTCTCTTTTCAGTTCTGGCAAAGGATCACCACCTGAATCGCTGTACCCTGTGTCTCTTTCCCTCGGGCACTGACAGATTTCCTTCACTCCATCCCCTTTTTCTCATTTTATATCAGCCCCGTTGCTGTTGCTGTGATTGGCCAGGCTGGCTCACCTGTTTGCTGAGTGACATACTTGTTTTTGTAACGTGTACATGGACAAGCGAAAAACAACGATGGGATGTGCTTGGGTACATAACACAAACAACTCTATAAACAGCCGCATAGTTCCACAACTCAACAACATTACCACTGTTAGAAGGAGAATCCCCCAAAGGGGAACTAATTTCAACTGACAGAAGCACAATGGAAAGTGGAAAAAAGTTCACAGGTCTCATCTGCCAAAGAGCACATGGGGCCCCCTCTCCACAGTGAAGCAAGATCAGTTTTGCTGGATGTGCCGTCATTTCCATTCGCTGGTGAAAATCATCTTCCCAGATTTACATTTCCTGGGTCATTCGTTTTAATACAATTGATTTTTTGCCTCTCGTATGCAGGGGGGCCGTATGTTTTTTTGGCTGGGGGGGGAAATGGGTCAGGGGTGAGGGGAGGGGGGGATAATATATTGTCATACACGAGAGCAGAGCAGAGGAATATTGCCTGCCTATTATTGCCTCTCTGTTTGTAAAAGGGCCACTCTGGCATCACACTTGCCCATGTCAGAAGGTTGTGAATTCAAACCCATTCCTGAGACAGGAGCACAAAATTAAAGTTGATTCTCCAGTGCCATACTCAGGGCTGGGTTCTCCGATTTTGAGGCTATGTCCGGAGGTAGCGTCTAGTTTTACAATGGAAACGTCGGGGTCGCCCCCCCCCCCCCCCCCCCACCGAAGCTCCGCCTGGTGGGGTGGCGAGCAGCCGCGCCACGGAAAGCTGGCTTTACCTACAGGTACAGATGGAGAATTGGCGGGTCCGTGCAACATGGCGCCGGCCGAGCGCGGACCCAGACTGCCAGATAGTGTCCTTCTGTAACCCCCTCGCCACCCGCGGGCCAACCCCACCAGTCCCCCCAGCCCCCACCGAAGCCGCCATCCAAGATCCCCGCAAACTGAGAGGACACGCAGCCGGCGCCGTTGGATAGTCGGCCCATCGGGGGCGGAGCACCGCGGGAGGGCCTCAGGTGATGTCCTGAGGCCGTCCCAATGGCTGGCGGCATATTCAGCGATTCTGCCATTTTTGAGGGGGCGGAGCATCCGAAAACCGGCCGCCCCGATTTTGGCGTAAAAAGGGATTCTCCGGCTGATCGTCGAACGTGATTTCGGAACATCGGCAATCGGAGAATCCAGCCCTCGGGGAATGCGGCACTGTCGGAGGGGTCACATTTTCGATGATATGTTAAACCCAGACTGGATACAATTCAGCAGCTTCGTTGCGTTGACTTGGTGTCGGGACGAGGCCGCTGAATCTCGTGTATGTACGTTCGCCGGATTCTCCTGGTACCCCTAAACTAGTAACCCTAATTTAGCTCGGTCAATCCACCAAACCTGCACACTTTTGGACTGTGGGAGGAAACCGGAGCACCCGGAAGAAACCCACGCAGACATGGGGAGAACGTGCAGACTCCGCACAGACAGTGACCTGAGGCCAGAATTGAACCTGGGTGCCTGGCGCCGTGAGGCAGCAGTGCTAACCACTGTACCACCGTGCCTCTGTCCGGCTACATTTTTTAGAATTGTGCCATTAAAGTCCATATTGCTTCTCCCCATTCCTTCTCCCAAAATGTCTCATTTCACACTTCTCTGTACTAAATTTAATTTGCCACTTGTCTGCTCACTCTGCTAGCCGATATGTATCCTGTTGCAGTCACTTTGGGAATACCACTGTCTGTCCTCAAGTCTGAAAAATAACCATTTATCACGACACACTGTTTTCCACCCTTAAGCTAATTTTCTATCCATACTAAGTCCCGCCATCCAAAGACCTGTTTTATTAATCAAGACTTTTATGGGACACCTTAGGAAACGCTTTCTTTAAAATCCATACAGACAAATATCTATTCCATTCCCTTCATCAAACTTCGATGTTACTTCATCAAAAAATTGATGAGATTAGGCAAGTTGCCTTTTACAAATAGATGCTGGCTCTCCTAATTAACCGACCTCTCCAAGAGTCTGGTAATTGTCCCCTGATTATTGTTTCTAAAGCCCTCCTGCAAACTCCACTTCCATATCAACCTGCCTAACCCCCTCTCATTCTCATTGTTTCTCGTACAATTTTTGAAGTTCTACTTTATATTTTTCCTTACTCTTCTCCATTACTGTTCTAAACCTCTTGGTACAATGGCCATTCTGTGTTCCCCCCATGGACACTTATCCCTCCTCATCCCTCAGTCCTGGATCCAGCAGTGTCACCTTCTAAACTAGGCAAAGAACAGACTGGCCATGGAGGTTCTCCTGAACACATTTCAGAAATTCATCCACCTCCTTACCCTTTACTCTAACATTATCCCAATTGATATTTGGATAATTAAAGTGCCCCATCACCACTCTATCGTTCTTGCACACCTTGGTGAGTTCCCTGCAGATTTGTTTCTCTGTCTCTCTCACCGTTTAGAGGTCTTTAGAATTCCTGCAGTCGCATGATCAGAACTGCTCTGTTTCTCCACTCTTAACCATATGGGTTCTGTCCTTATCTCCTCCAGATACCCCTCCCTTTCCAATACAACAAGTGGGATATTCCCAGTGAGCCAGCCAAAAATCCATTGCCTTTGGTGGAACGGGAAGATCCTGCCAAAAGGCAGGGCTGCAAAATTCCGGCCTACAATGTCTTCCCGAATCAGCACTGCCACACCGACCCCCTTTTCCTATCTTTTCTGAACACACGGGGCTGTAACTTCCCCTCAGTGCCCAATTACTTCCACAAATTCCGACTGTGCGAGGCGTCCAACCTGCTGAGTCAGGCCAGCCGATATCCTGGCAGTGCAGCTGTCTCTGATGCCCAGCGTCCAGAAGACTCGGATTGAAAGAGGATGCATCATATCTTTTACAGTCATCAGATCATAAAGCACAGAAAAGGCCCTTCAGCCCATCGCATCTGCGCCGGTCAAAAACAACCACCGAACCATTCTAATCCATTTCCCAGTACTTGGCCCATAGCCTTGTCTGTCCTGAGATTGCAAACGCACGTTTAAATACTTCTTCAATGTTATGAGGGTCTCTGCCTCCACCACCCTTTCTGGTGACGAGTCCCAGACTCCCACCACCCTCTGGGTGAAAAGGTTTTTCCTCCCATCCCCTCTAAACCACTTGCCCCTGACCTTAAATCTATATCCCCTGGTCCCCTTCCACCAAGGGGAAAGGTTTGTTCCTGTCTATCTATGCCCCTCATAATTTTATACATCTCAATCATGTTCCCCCCTCAGTCTTCTCTGCTCCAGAGAAAACAACCCCAGCCTATCCAATCTCTCTTCATAATAATCTCTCCAGCCCAGGCAACATCCTGGTGAATCTCCTCTGCTCCCTTTCCAGTGCTATCACATCCCTCCTATAATGTGGATTCCAGAACTGCACACAGTACTCTCTCTGTGGCCTAACCAACGTTTTATACACTTCCAGCATAACCTCGAAGATAAAAGCAAATTACTGCAGATGCCGAACCTGAAACAAAAACAGAAAATACTGGACAATCTCAGCAGGTCTGACAGCGTCTGTGGAGAGAGAAGGGAGCTAGTGTTTGGTGGTGGTCAGTTGCCTTCTTGAACCGCTGCAGTCCTTGAGGTGTGGGTACACCCACTGTGCTGTTAGGGTGGGAGTTCCAGGATGCTGACCCAGCGACAGTGAAGGAATGGCGATATATTTCCAAGTCAGGGTGGTGAGTGACTTGGAGGGAAATGTTTAGGGTGGTATCAGGACCGGTACAGGCTTGGAGGCTGCAGGGCCTGTTCCTGTGCTGCATTGTCCTTTGTTCTTTGAGTCTGGGTGAATCTTTGTCAATGCTCAACAGAACTGGAAATGGGGTCAGATTTAAACTGTAGTTGGAGGGCGTGGGGTAGTGGAGCAGTTTAGAGGGCCAGCGATAGATGAAGATAGACAAAGATATCGAGTTCAGAAAGACAAAACATAGAACATAGAACGATACAGCGTAGTACAGGCCCTTCGGCCCACGATGTTGCACCGACATGGGAAGTCAAAAACTAAAGGCCATCTAACCTACACTATGCCATTATCATCTATATACTTATCCAATAAACTTTTAAATGCCCTCAATGTTGGCGAGTTCACTACTGTTGCAGGTAGGGCATTCCACGGCCTCACCACTCTTTGCGTAAAAAACCCACCTCTGACGTCTGTCCTATATCTATTACCCCTCAATTTAAGGCTATGTCCCCTTGTGCTAGCCACCTCCATCCGTGGGAGAAGGCTCTCATTGTCCACCCTATATAACCCTCTGATCATTTTGTATGCCTCTATTAAGTCACCTCTTAACCTTCTTCTCTCTAACGAAAACAACCTCAAGTCCATCAGCCTTTCCTCATAAGATTTTCCCTCCATACCAGGCAACATCCTGGTAAATCTCCTCTGCACCCGTTCCAAAGCTTCCACGTCCTTCCTATAATGAGGCGACCAGAACTGTACGCAATACTCCAAATGCGGCCGTACCAGAGTTGTGTACAGCTGCAACATGACCTCATGGCTCCGGAACTCAATCCCTCTACCAATAAAGGCCATCACACCATAGGCCTTCTTCACAACCCTATCAACCTGGGTGGCAACTTTCAGGGATCTATGTACATGGACACCGAGATCCCTCTGCTCATCCACACTGCTAAGAATTTTACCATTAGCCAAATATTCCGCATTCCTGTTATTCTTTCCAAAGTGAATCACCTCACACTTCTGTAAATGGGGGTTATTCAGGCTAAGGTGGGAGCTGATAGTGGCACATAAAGAGATTAGAATGTGTGAGTGACAGAATAAAGGTGAACCTTGGGTCACTAGGGGAGGGCGGCACGGTGGCGCAGTGGTTAGCACTGCTGCTTCACTGTGCCGAGGACCCGGGTTCAATCCAGGCCCTGGGTCACTGTCCATGTGGAGTTGCACATTCTCTCCGTGTCTGCGTGGGTCTCACCCCCACAACCCAAAGATGTGCAGGGTAGGTGAATTGGCCACGCTAAATTGCCCCTTAATTGAGGCAAACAGGAGGAACAGCCCTTCTTCTTCTGATTGGGCACAGTCCGGATTAACATTGAGTTCAACAACTCCAGACTGAACTCTCTCCTCTACCTTCACCCCATTTTTATTTCCATCAATTTATTTCCATTTCTTCCATTGATCTATTTTTCCCTCACCATTACCCATTGCCCCCCCCCCACCGCCCGCCCCTACCGCCCGTCCACTTGTGCCACCTGCTCCTAGCTGCCCTGGATTTGCTGGATCCACCCTTTGTCTTGGTTGGAAGATGCCAGTACTGCACTCTCCCTATTTCCTTCTCGAAACAAACTCACTGTTCTGTCACAGATTTCCCTAAACATGTCAGCTCCCATCCCTCTCTGGCATTAGCTGCCATAAACCAGCAACATTTAAAGGTCCGATTGAAATTTACCAACCAGGGAAAAGGTAAATGCCGAAGGTAAGTGAATAGGATTTGGGGGCTGGAGAGGTCTGACATCGCAAGGGTGGGGTGGCTCCGATTTCTTGGGGGGGTGGGGGGGAGGTCGGTCATCGAGGGAACGGGGGAGGTCGAACGTTGGGGGGTGCGTGAGGGTCAGACATTGGGGGAGCTGGGGCTGGGGGGGGGGTCTGTGGTCGGACATTGTGGTGAGGGCTTGGACATTCAGACACTAGAGGAGATGGCTGGGGGTTGGAGTTGGGGTGGGGTTGGAGGTTTGTGATCGGGCCTGCAAGGGGGGGGGTTGGCCTACTGGGGGTGGGTTCAGGCTCGTGGAAATCCCATGGGATGTCGAGGGGTGGGGGATACCATCGCGGGAGTGTGGGGGGGAGGGGGGTAGTCATCGGGGGTATGGGTGGAGTTCCATGAGGTGTATGTGCAGGGTGAGTCCCAGGGTTTGCGGGTGGGGGGGGGGAGGGGGGTGGGGGGGGGGGGGGGGGGGGGGGGGGGGGGGGAATGGGGGAGAAGACTGTGTTTTGAAAATAGTCACCCAGAAGTTAGAGGACATTTTAATTTTCTTCTAACTTTTTCTGGGTAACTATTTGCGGAACACAGCTGGAACTATCCGAAGTTTGCGATTTAAATTGGAATTTTGGATGTTTCCCAGTCTAGGGAATAGCCCTGGAGAAGTTTACACTTCTGGGCAATTGCCAGGGAAACTCTCACAGTTGAAGTTCCAAGAGGGGTTTGTCATAATATCCACTCATGTATATAATGAGATGCTGACAGGCAGTGATTGACGCTCAGGATGACCAGTAAGCACACAACACAGTGCAGCCAATCACCAGACAGGACACTACCACTATAAAGCCAGAGGACCCTAGGCTTCCCACTCTCTCTGGACCCAGCCACTGAGACAGTCAGAGTCCACGAGCTAGCAAGTGCAAACACCATGCGGTAGCGAGTAAGTCTGGTCAGGCTACTACAAGGTCACCAGTCAGATCAGTATAGTGTCGACCCACAGCTGAATATGTATAGCAGTTCCATAGTTGAATAAAACAGTGTTGGGCCTTCTCCTGTGTTAGACGTCTGTTTCTAGCTTCCCTGCATCGAGTGCAGTCCACATCGAACCAACCTGCCAAACACATCAGTGTTCCCCTAGTGCATCTCTGGGGTACCCCCCCCCCCCCCCCCCCCCCCCCCAAAATTCGACACCGGCAAACCAGAAAGTTAAAGATCCAACTTTGCATTCTTGATTCACCATTCTTAAGCCATAGAACATAGAACAGTACAGCACAGAACAGGCCCTTCGGCCCTCGATGTTGTGCCGAGCAATGATCACCCTACTCAAACCCATGTATCCACCCTATACCCGTAACCCAACAACTCCCCCTTAACCTTACTTTTTAAGACACTACGGGCAATTTAGCATGGCCAATCCACCTAACCCGCACATCTTTGGACTGTGGGAGGAAACTGGAGCACCCGGAGGAAACCCACGCACACTTGGGGAGGACGTGCAGACTCCGCACAGACAGTGACCCAGCCGGGAACCGAACCTGGGACCCTGGAGCTGTGAAGTATTTATGCTAACCACCATGCTACCGTGCTGCCCCATGTTTCCGTTATTACCAAAACATCATATTCCCTCA
Source organism: Scyliorhinus canicula (assembly GCF_902713615.1). Taxonomy (NCBI): domain Eukaryota; kingdom Metazoa; phylum Chordata; class Chondrichthyes; order Carcharhiniformes; family Scyliorhinidae; genus Scyliorhinus; species Scyliorhinus canicula. Next base: position 305,682,194 of record NC_052146.1, read on the forward strand.
AGTCTGTTCATGCTTGTAGCTCACCAACCTTATTCACAACACTGTGTGTGTGCTTACATAAAGGCAATTGGAAATCTGCCCTGGTATTCCTCATGGACCTTGCTCTGACATTGGCCAATACTCATTCCTTTAAGCCTCTTATTTCTCTTTTCTCTTCGTATATAACAGTGCCCTCCCTCACCCCCTGCCAACATGTAAAAGGTGCAATCACATTACAGTAAAGGGCAGGGGAGTTCTCCCTTGCTGTACTGGCCAATGTTTATCCTCAACCAACTCCGAACATTATCTGGTCATTTATCTCACTGCGGTTTGTGGGATCTTGCTACTTGTTTCCATTGGTGACAAAACTTCAAAAGCACTTGACTGGCTTAAAGTGGCAGCCATGATGTGGCGATGCTGGTGTTGGACTGGGGTGGGCACAGTAAGAAGTCTTACAACACCAGGTTAAAGTCCAACAGGTTTGTTTCAAATCACTAGCTTTCGGAGCACCTGAGGAAGGAGCAGTGCTCCGAAAGCTAGTGATTCGAAACAAACCTGTTGAACTTTAACCTGGTGTAGTAAGACCTCTTACTGTGCTTAAAGTGCTTGAGACATTCCGAGGTCATGAAAGGTGCCGTAAAAATGTAAACCTTTCTTTCTCCTTTACTTCAGTGAGGCTGCCCCCCTCATTGCTTCTCATTGACCCTCAGCTATAGGAGGGTGGGTGTGGGGGGCCCTTGGGTCAATGAAGATGAAACAGTGAGACTCACGGAAAGAAATGAACTTACTTCCCCTGTAGGATTTAATTATTTTCCCGGTCGAATCGCCTGTGAATTCTGAATACCAGCGGGTTCTATATCTGAGGGAAACCCTGAACAGTTTGACACAGCAGCCGCCACTGGTATGTTTTATTGCACAAACACCTTCATCATTCAAAGCAAAACATGTTTGGCAACACATTTCGAGACTCTCTACACACTGCAAGATGCTGCAGTCAAAACCGTCAACTGCTCCTTCAAAAACCCCATTTCTTTATTAAAAAAAAAGAAAACCTTGCATTTATATCAATACTTTTCACAAGCACCGGACGCCCCAAAGTTCTTCACAGCTGGCGAGGTACTATTTGAAGTGTGGTCACTGTTGTGATGTTGGAAGTGCAGTCGCTAATTTGCGCAAGTTCCCACAAACAGAACCGCGATAATGACCAGATAATATTTTCTTTGTGATGTTGGTTGAGTAACAAACATTGTTTGGGACACCAGGGATAACTCCCCAGCACTCTTTGAAATATTGTCATGGGGCCTTTTACATCCACCCGAGTGGACAGGGCCTTGGTTTAAGGTCTCATCCAGGAATACAGCGGGCTGGATTCTCCGTTTCAGCGGCTAAGTGCTGGCTCAAATAGAGAATTCGTGGGCGTTTTATGACGCCAAAATCGGCGCCGTACCCTCACCGATGCCATCATCAGTGAGGGGCCAGCAGCCGCACCATGTAACCTGTCGATACAGATGCAGAATGGCTGGGCCCGTGGCCGCGCGTGTGCCTGGCGGCGGCTGCACCGTACAACATGGGCACCAGCCACACGTGGACCCAGCCTCTGCCATAAACTGTCCTCCTGTAACCCCCCTTGCCACTCGCGTACCACCCACCACCAGCCCCGCCGAAGCCCCCCCCCCCCCCAACCAGTGGAACGGCCCTCCCCACGCCAGGTTTACAAAAAATGAGAGGATACGTGTCCCATGCCGTCGAAAGTCGGTCCATCAGGGGCGGAGCATCTGGGGAGGGCCTCAGGTGACGTCCTGGGGGTTAGGCTTTGGGGGGGTTGGAGCATCGGAAAAATGGCACCGCCCCCCGATTCCGGCGTTAAAAATGGATTCTCCCGCCGATCGCCGAACGCGATTTCGGCACCGGCGGTCGGAGAATCCCACCCAGCATCTCCGTCGGTGCAATTCTCCCTCAGTATTGCACTCGAGTGTCAGCCTTCACTTTTGGGCTGAAGCCCTGGGGTGGGACATGGAAGATTGCGGTTCAGAGGTGAATGTGATACCAAGTGAGCCACAGCTGTCATGCAAGGAGGGATTACCCACCACCCCGCGGGGTGTTTGTCGGCGGGAGAGGTGGTCGGCCAGCGGGATCTATCAGACCCGCTTAATCTCGTTGACTGCACTCCTCGCCGCCAGGAATTCCCTGCACCGGCGGGGGACCGGATTTCCCGCCTGCGGGAAGAGCTGGTAAATCCCGCCCACAATTATTTATTTATTTAGTCTAAACCACGCAGCTGTCGGCGAATTATAGACGGGGTGATACAGAGGGAGGGGGCACACGACAAACAGACTTTGCGACAGACTCTGTGGGCGCGATTCTCCGCAAATGCGGAGAGTCGTAAAGGCTGCCGTGAAACTGGCCGTGTTTCACGGCAGCCTCCGCGCCCCCTCCCGGGACCCGATTCTCCCCCCCCCCGGGCGGGGCTAGCAGCACGGCCCCGTGAAGCACGGCATCGCAGGCTTAGCGACTGTCACTAAGCCTGCGCGCCAAGGGTCACGGCGGCTGACGCGCACGATGACGTCAGCCGTGCATGCGCGGAATGGACGGCTCCAACCCGCGCATGCGCAGATGACATCATCACGCAAATGCGTCAAACCCACGCATGCGCGAGCCGTCATGCCCCTCAGCCGCCCCGCGGACTGATCCAGCGGGGCGGCGGAGGAACAAAGAGTGCGCGGGTTTTGGACCCGATGCCCGCGATCGGTGCCCACCGATCACGGGTCCATGCCACCCTTGGCACGGCCGTGGTGCAGCTGTGCCAAACAGTGCCATGGTTCTCCAGAATGGCACTTTGCGGCCGTTTTCACGAACGGTGAGAGCGTTCGTGAAAAAGGCCGTAAAGGCCTGGGAACTCGACCCATCGGCCAGGGGAGAATCGCTGTTCGCCGTAAAAAACGGCGAGCAGCGATTCGTGTCGTGGGGCGGCCGTGGGGGGGGGGGGGGGGGGGGGGAAATAGCAGGAGGTCGGGAAAAATGTCGGGAAGGCCCTCCCGCTATTCTCCGACCCGTCGTGGGCAGCGGAGAATCGCACCCTGTGTATTTTCTGCTTCTATCAATAATCTGCTCACTGTGTCTGTTTGTCAGGCTCAGGCATTACCTGTCCAAACCCTGAGTCTAACCTCTTTCACAAAGAAATGTATAAAATGGGAGAGAAATGGCTCTTTTCAGTTTCAACTGTAACTGACCTGATTGTCTGAAATCAGCCAGATTTTCATTGACCTGAGTGAGGTCTGGAAAACCCAACTAACTGACTCTGTTGGCAGTCACTTTCAGAAAGAGTTGAGAAATGTTGCTAATCCTATCGCAGAGGGTGCAGCAAAGGTTTACCAGAATGGTTTAAATGAAATGAAAATCGCTTATTGTCATGAGTAGGCTTCAAATGAAGTTACTGTGAAAAGCCCCCAGTCGCCATATTCCGGCGCCTGTTCGGGGAGGCTGTTACGGCGGAGAGGCAGTTATGGGGAGAGCTTGGACATGGTGGCGCAGTGGTTAGCACTGTTGCCCTACAGCTCCAGGGACCCAGGTTCAATTCTGGCCTTGGGTCACTGTCTGTGCGGTATTTGTACTTTCTCCCCGTGTCTGTGTGGGTTTCCTCCGGGTGCTCCGGTTTCCTCCCACAGTCCAAAGATGTGCGGGTCAGGTGGGATTACGGCGATCTGGCCGAGGTAGGGTGCTCTTTCGATGGGTCAGTGTAGAATTGATGGGCTGAATGGCCTCCTTTGACACGGTAGCACAGTGGTTAGCACTGTTGCTTCATAGTGCCAGAGTCCCAGGTTCGATTCCCGGCTTGGGTCACTGTCTGTGCGGAGTCTGCACATTCGCCCTGTGTCTGTGTGGGTTTCCTCCGGGTGCTCCGGTTTCCTCCCACAGTCCAAAGATGTGCTGGTTAGGTAGATTGGCCATGCTGAATTGTCCTTTGTGTCCAAAAAGGTTAGGTGGGGTTACGTGGATCGGGTGGAGGTGTGGTCTTAAGTAGGGTGCTTTTTTCAAGAGCCGGTGCCGACTCGATGGGCTGAATGGCCTCTTTTTGCACTGTAAATTCTATGATTCTGTCGGGGTTCTATATTGCAACCAAAGACTTTCAACCCCAGTATGTAGCAGCCACCTGATCAGCTTCCTGGGGTGAGTGAGGGAGCGAGTGGCTGTGGGATATTCCCCTGTCAGGTACTGGCTTGGCTGTGGAACGTTCCGAGTCTTCAGTACAGATTCCGAAGGATGTGCTGGCTGGCGACAGGATGAGCATATTCCAAGGCAGAGAGCACAGCCTAAGCCAACGACACTTTCCAAGGTCTCCTGGGCTGCTTAAATGGGGTATATCTGTAAACAGGGGGAAACGAGGAAGAATTCATTTTGTGCACTATGTAGTTGTGATGCGGAATGCACTGCCTGAAAGGCTAATAGATTTAACAGGAACTTTCAAAAAAAATAACTGGTTTTATTTTTGAAGAGGAGAATTTTGCAGGATGAGAGAAAACAAAATTGGGATTAATTGAATAGATCTTTTAAAGATTTGGCAGAGCCTCGATGGATTGAATTGTCTTCCTATGTTGCATCATTCCATGGAGCATAATGGAGGACAAACATGTGACAGAAATATTACAGGAATATCTTGTTTCAATACGGGAAAGAATGCAAACGCATACGAGAGATTATTTTCAGGAAAGAGCCTTAGAGATTAATAGATATATGTAAAGGTATCATAATAAAGGAACAGATATAAATTAAACAAATACCCGACACAGACAAGTGGAGGAACGGAAATTGGAGATTCATTCATTCTAATCTTTCGAAGCCTGCTGGATTTGGGGCTCGCACCAGAGGAATATGAAGAACATTTGCTCAAGTAAAGAATGAGCCAGCAATAAATTAATTCATTTTCAAAATTATTTCATGGGATGTGGGCGTAGCTGGTTAGGTCACCATCCGTAATTGTCCTTGAGAAGGTAGTGGTCAGCACCCACAGTGCTGTTAGGGAGGGAGTTTCAGGACTTTGACCCAGAGACAGTGAAGGAATTGTCCAAATCAAGATAGTGAGTGCCTTGGAGGGAAACTTGCCAGGGCTGGTGTTCCAATACACCTTCTGCCTTTGTCCTTCTAGGTGTTAAGATGTCGCAAGTTTGGAAGGTGCTATCAAAGGAGCCTTGGTGAGTTGTTGGAGTGCATCTTGTAGATGGTACGTGGCAGACACTGTACGACGGTGTTGGAGGGAGTGAATGTTGAAGGTGTGGATGGGGTGCCAATCAAGCGGATTGCCCCCGGATGCTGTTCAGCTTCTTGAGTGTTGTTGGATTTGTATTCATCCAGGCAGTGGGGTGGGAAACTGCAGATGGGGGGGGGGGGAGTATTCCATCACACCCCTGATTTGTGCCTTGTGGATAGTGAAATCAGGAGGTGAGTTATTTGCCACATAATTCCCAGCCTCTGACCGGCTTTTGTAGCCACTGCATTTTGGGCAGCACGGTAGCATGGTGGTTAGCATAAATGCTTCACAGCTCCAGGGTCCCAGGTTCGATTCCCGGCTGGGTCACTGTCTGTGCGGAGTCTGCACGTCCTCCCCGTGTGTGCGTGGGTTTCCTCCGGGTGCTCCGGTTTCCTCCCACAGTCCAAAGATGTGCGGGTTAGGTGGATTGGCCAGGCTAAATTGCCCTTAGTGTCCTAAAAAATAAGGTTAATGGGGGTTGTTGGGTTACTGGTATAGGGTGGATACGTGGACTTGAGTAGGGTGATCATTGCTCGGCACAACATCGAGGGCCGAAGGGCCTGTTCTGTGCTGTACTGTTCTAATTCTAACTCTACATGGCTGGCTCAGTTCAGTTTCTGGCCAATAGTAACTCCCCAGGATGATGATAGTGGGGGATTCAGCAATGAAAATGCCATTGAATGTCAAGGGGAGATGGTTAGAGGCTGTCTTGTTAGAAATGGCCATTGCCTGGCACTTGTGTGGCACAAATGTAACTTGTCGCAAGAGCCCGGGCCTGAATGTTGTCCAAGTCTTGTTGCATCAGGACACAATGCTCGAGTATCTGAGCAGTTGAGAGTGACGCTGAACATTGCACAATCATCAGCAAACATCCCCACTTCTGACCAAATGATGGAGGGCCGAGGACACTGCCCGGAGGGAATCCTGCAGTGATGTCCTGGGACTGAGATGATTGATCTCCAACCCCCCACAACCATCTTCCTTTGTGCCGGGTATGACTCCAACCAGCGGAGAGTTTTCTCCCTGATTCCCATCGACTCCAGTTTAGCTCAGGCTCCTTGATTCCACACTCGGTCAAATGCTGCCTTGATGTTAAGGGCAGTCACTCTCACCTCACCTCTGGAATTCTGATCTTTTGTCCATGTTTGGACCAAGGCTGCAATGAGGTCAGGAGCTGAGTGGCCCTGGCAGAACCCAAACTGAGTTTCAGTGAGTAGGTTATTGCTGAGTAAGTGCCGTTGGGAGCACTGTCGATGACCACTGCCATGGCTTTACTAATGATCAAGAGTAGGCTGCTGGTGTAGTCATTTCCGGTGTTGAATTTGTCCTGGTTTTTTGTGGACAGGATATTTTCCATATTGCTGGGTAGATGTCGGTGTTGTAGCTGTACTGGAACAGCTTTGCTAAAGACACGGCTAATTCTACAGCAGACATTTTCAGTACTATTGCAGGAATGTTGTTGGGACCCATAACCTTTGAAGTTTCCAGCGCACTCAGCCATTTCTTGATATCACGCGGAGTGAATCGCATTGGTTGAAGACTGGCATCTCCGAACTTCCGGAGGAAGCCCAGATGAATCATCCAATTGGCACTTTGAGCTGAAGATTGTTGCAAATGCTTCAGCCTTGTTGCTAATTCTCGACAGGAGCTTTAATATCACTGGTGGGAAAGTTTCCAGAATCTATTTTTAGAACCAAAATGAGCACTTGGAAAACTATCCGCGGATTAGGGATGATTGACACGGATTTGTTTAATCCATTCAATCGAGTTCTGCTGCAGTGAACACAGGAAAACCAACAGATATCAGATGCAGTTGATTTTCAGAAGAGCATGTGTTAAGGTTCTGAATAAGCTGACTGATGATAAAAAGCAGATTTGAATTCACGTTGAGCTAATTCGAGCCCTTTGCCAGATCTAACCAATCGGTTCCACTCCCTTTCTTTCTCCCCATAGCCCTGCAAATGTTTTTCCTTCAAGTATTTAGTCAAATCTCTTGTGAATGTGACTATTAAATCTGCCTCCACACCCTCTCGGGCAGTGCGCTACAGATCATAACAACTCGCTGCATAAATTCATTGTGGTGTCTCCCATTCTGTTGTCAATTTCCTTGAATCGCCGATGCCTGGCTATCGATCTTTCTACCACTGGAACTAGTTTCTCCTTATTTAAAAATCCCTCACGCTGTTGAACATCTCGATTAAATCTCCGCTGAAGACCCTGATGGGAGTTACGTACAGCTCACCTAGCAGTAGTCAGGATGTGGGGCAGAATATAAATCAGGAGATAGAAAAGGCATGTAAAAAAGGCAATATTACAATAACCATGGGGGACATCAATATGAGGGTGGACTGGGAAAATCAGGTTGGTAGTGGATCTCAAGAAAGGGAATTTGTGGAATGTCTTAAGAGATATTTTTTTGGAGAAGCTTGTGGCAGAGCCTACTAGAGAACAGGCAATTCTGGATTTGGTGATGTGTAATGAGGCAGACTTGATTTGGGAACTTAAGGTGAAGGAACCCTTAGAGAGCAGTGACCACAATATGGTAGAATTTACCCGGCAGTTTGAAAGGGAGAAGTTGGAATCAGATGTAACGGTATTATAATTGAATAAAGGTAACTACAAAGACATGAGGGAGGAGGTGGCCAGAGTTGATTGGAAGGGGAAGACAGTGGACAGCAATGGCAGGAGTCTGGGGCTGGTTTAGCACAGTAGGCTGAACAGCTGGCTTGTAATGCAGACAAGACCAGCAGCGTGGGTTCAATTCCCGTACCAGCCTCTCCTAACAGGTGCTGGAATGTGGCAACTGGGGGCTTTTCACAGTAACTGTATTGAAGCCTACTTGTGACAATAAGTTATTATTATTTTTATTATAGTTTTGGGGTGTTATTCGGGAGGCACAACAGAAATTCATCCGAAGGAGGAGGAAGCATGCTCAGGGAAGGATAAGGCATCCATGGCTTACGAGGGAAGTCAAGGACAGCATAAAAGCAAAAGAAAAAGCATACAAAATGGCGAGGATTAGTGGGAAACCAGAAGATTGGGAAGCCTTTAAAAGTGAGCAGAGGACAACTAAAAAAGCAATAAAGGGGGAGAAGATGAAATATGACTGTGAGCTAGCTGGTAATATAAAGGAAGATAGGAAGAGTTTCTTTCAATATGTAAAAGGTAAGAGAGAGGCAAGAATAGACATTGGACCAGTGGAAAATGTGGCTGGAGAAGTAATAATAGGAAACAAAGAGATGGCAGAAGAACTGAATAGTTACTTTGCATTAGTTTTCACGGTTGAAGACACCAGTGGGGATACCAGGGCCAGGATTCTCCAAAATCGCGGGAAGGTGTTGATGTCGGTATAAACACTGGAGCATTTCTCGCTGGCGTCAATGGGCCTCTTGGTCCAGCGATTCTGCAACCCACAGGGACCAGCATGGCGCTGGAGTGCTTCACGCAGCTCCAGCTACCAATACGGGCCCCAGCACCTCTGGGTTCGCGCATGCACGCGGCGGCCGGCAGGGGGTCCGCGCATAAGCGCAGTGGCCGTTTTTGCACCGGCCCTCGCACAACAGTGGCCCGGCGCAGAAGAAGATAGCCCCCACCCGGAATGCGCGCGCACGCCGATCAGTTGCCCCCAAACGTGGGCCTGGCCATCGTGGAGGCCACGCCCAGAGTCTGATCCTACCCCCCCCCCCCCCGCCCCCACCAGGACAGCCAGTGTGGCCGTGGGTCCGAGCTCCCGCCGGGTGAAACCATGTGGGAACCACGTCAGCGGGAGCTCGGCTGGTCGACCGTGGAGAATCGCCACGGGGCCCCTTTCAAGGCCCCGACTGGCGCCCCGTCGACCTCGCCCCTGCTACTGGTGCCGAGGCCGGAGAATCGCATCTCAGTGTTGGACCTGATCGCGGGCATTCTCTGCCCCTGCGCCAATCACGATTTTGGGGCAGAGGCTCGGAGAATGCTGCCCCTAACCTCCAGGAGAATCAGGGGGCAGAGACTCAGGAATCCCGCCCCTAAACTCCAGGAGAATCAGGGGGCAGAGGCTCAGGAATCCCGCCCCTAAACTCCAGGAGAATCAGGGGGCAGAGGCTCAGGAATCCCGCCCCTAAACTCCAGGAGAATCAGGGGGCAGAGGCTCGGAGAATGCCGCCCCTAAACTCCAGGAGAATCAGGGGGCAGAGGCTCGGAGAATCCCGCCCCTAAACTCCAGGAGAATCAGGGGGCAGAGGCTCGGAGAATGCCGCCCCTAAACTCCAGGAGAATCAGGGGGCAGAGGCTCGGAGAATGCCGCCCCTAAACTCCAGGAGAATCAGGGGCAGAGGCTCGGAGAATGCCGCCCCTAAACTCCAGGAGAATCAGGGTGCAGAGGCTCGGAGAATGCCGCCCCTAAACTCCAGGAGAATCAGGGTGCAGAGGCTCGGAGAATGCCGCCCCTAAACTCCAGGAGAATCAGGGGGCAGAGGCTCGGAGAATGCCGCCCCTAAACTCCAGGAGAATCAGGGGGCAGAGGCTCGGAGAATGCCGCCCCTAAACTCCAGGAGAATCAGGGTGCAGAGGTGAGTGTAATGGCCTTCACTCATAATAATAATTTAGTTTGTCACAAGTAGGCTTACATTAACACTGCAATTGTTACCGCGAAAAGGAGAAGCTTCTGGGGAAACTGAAAGGTCTGAATCGTGGAATCATAGAATTTACAGTGCAGAAGGAGACCATGCGGCCCATTGAGTCTGCACCGGCCCTTGGAAAGAGTACCCCCTTTAAGTCCACACCTCTAACGTATCCCCATAACCCAGTAACCCCACCAAACCTTTTTGGACACTAAGGGGCAATTTTAGAATGGCCAATCCACCTAACCTGCTCATCTTTGGACTGTGGGAGGAAACTCAAATCACCTGGACCGTATTGACTACACCCCAGGGTTCTAAAAGAGATAGCTAAGGAGATTGTGGGGGCATTGGTGGTGATCTTTCAGGAATCACTGGAGGCAGGAAGGGTCCCACAGGACTGGAAAGTGGCTAATGTAACACCGCTGTTTAAGAAGGGACGGAGAAAGAAGACGGGAAATTATAGGTCGGTTAGCCTGACTTCGGTCATTGGTAAGATTTTATAGTCCATTATTAAAGGTGAGATCGCGGAGTACTTGGAAGTGCATGGTAAAATAGGACTGAGTCAGCATGGCTTTATCAAAGGGAGGTCGTGTCTGACAAATCTGTTAGAGTTCTTTGAGGAGGCAACAAGGAAGTTAGACAAAGGAGAACCAGTGGACGTGATTTATTTAGATTTCCAGAAGGCATTTGACAAGGTGCCGCAGAGGAGACTGTTAAATAAGTTAAGACCCCATGGCGTTAAGGGTAAGATCCTGGCATGGATAGAGGATTGGCTGACTGGCAGAAGGCAGAGTGGGGATAAAGGGGTCTTTTTGAGGATGGCAGCCGGTGACGAGTGGTGTGCCTCAGGGGTCGGTGCTGGGACCACAACTTTTCACAATATACATTAATGATCTTGAGGAAGGAACTGAAGGCAATGTTGCTAACTTTGCAGATGATACAAAGATCTGCAGAGGGAAAGGTGGTATTGAGGAAGCAGGCGATCTGCAGAAGGACTTGGACAGGCTAGGAGAGTGGGCAAAGAAGTGGCAGATGGAATACAATGTGGAAAAGTGTGAGGTTATGAACTTCGGAAGGAAGAATCAAGACTATTTTCTAAATGGTGAAATGTGTAGGAAATCGGAAGCAAAGGGACTTCGGAGTCCTAGTTCATGATTCAACAGGAAGGCAAATGCAATGTTGGCATTCATTTTTAAAAATTTGTTCATGAGAAATGGGCTGGGCCAGCAATTATTGCCCATCCCTAATTGCCCTTGAGTGGGCAGTTAAGAATTGACCACATTGTGTGGGTCTGGAGTCACATGTAGGCCAGACCAGGTAAGGATGGCAGATTTCCTTCTCTAAAGGACATTAGTGAACCAGATGGGTTTTTACAGCAATCGACAATGTCATAGTCATCCTTAGACATTTTATTCCAGATTTATATTGAATTCAAATTTCACCATCTGCAGTGGTGGGATTTGAACCTGGGTTCCCAGAGCATTTCTCGGGGCCTCTGGTTTATTCGTCCAGTGACAATACCACTACACCACCACTTCCCCAATGTCTCATGTCAAGAGGGCTAGAGTACAAGGGCAGGGATGTACTTCTGAGGCTGTATAAGACTCTGGTCAGACCCCATTTGGCGTATTCTGAGCAGTTGTGGGCCCCGTATCTAAGGAAGGATGAGCTGGCCTTGGAAAAGGTCCAGAGGGGGTTCACAAGAATGATCCCTGGAATGAAGAGCTTGTCGTATGAGGAGCGGTTGAGGATCTGGGTCTGTACTCATTGGAGGTTAGGAGGATGAGGGGGAATCTTATTGAAACTTACAGGATACTACGAGGCCTGGCCAGAGTGGACGTGGAGAGGATGTTTCCACTTGTAGGAAAAACTAGAACCAGAGGACACCATCTCAGACTAAAGGGACGATCTTTCAAAACAGAGAAGGGGAGGAATTTCCTCAGTCAGATAGTGGTGAATCTGTGGAACTCTTTGCCGCAGAAGGCTGTGGAGGCCAATCACTGAGTGTCTTTAAGACAGAGATAGATAGGTTCTTGATTAATAAGGGGATCAGGGGTTATGGGGAGAAGGCAGGAGAATGGGGATGAGAAAAATATCAGCCATGATTGAATGGTGGAGCAGACTCGATGGGCCGAGTGGCCTAATTCTGCTCCTGGGTCTTATGGTCTTGTGAACCTTCTCTGCTCCAAGGTGAACAATCCAAGCTTCTCCAGTCTGTGTGCATGACTGAACCCTCTCGCCTCTGATTCTCGTAAACCTCCCCTGCATCCTCTCCAAGGCCTTGACATTCTTCTCAGAACTGAACACAATACTATACCTGAGGTCTAACTAAAATTTTATACAGTCTTGGCATGACTTCCTTGCTTTTTTTCCCCCTCTAATAGTAAAACCAAGAGCCCAATATGCCTTTTAAATAGTTCTCTCAACTTGTCCTGCCGCCCTCAAAGATTTGTGTATGTATATCCTTGACTCCCTCAGTTCTTGGGATTATTAGTCCAAACACAACCACTGAACTACCAGAGCTAGTAAATATACTGGTGAATATTTCCTCTTTCGGTGCTAGTACCTCTGAAGGTACTGAGTTATCTAGGCTGACAATTCAGTGTGGCATTCTGGGCTTTCTGTCGAGTTCGAGGTTCTGTTTCTGATCCGAGGTGCTGAACCGATTGCTTCGATGGCTCAGATACATGTTCGAGATGTTGCTGCAGAAAAGCAGAGTTCCCTCGTCACAAGAGCTCGGGAGGCCCGAGAAGGTAAATTCAAATGAGGTTTAATTCAGCAAGAAAAGCAAGGGCCGCAACGCGGCTAACCGTCCAGATGTCCCAATCAGGGCCAGCAATCACGCCGGTCCCAGTACGGGCCTGCTTTTATGAGGAAATTTCTATGAGCCCCAGCTGATGGGCCTCTGCCTGCTGATGGGGGAGTTCATATTCCACAAATTCCAGGGGTGTCCCAGTGGATCTTGTGAGGGCAGTTACACCAGTGCCTCAGACTTCATTCCTTATTTCCAGATGACGGACTTAACAAACCATAGATTCTGTTTGTGAAACCAAAATGGCTGCCATGTTCAGCTGTTCAGCAACGGTGACTGTGCCTCCAAATGAAGCATTATTGGATGTTTTTAAGGCATGTGATGAGGCATTATAAAAGTGGAAGTCCTTTTGCTTCCTTTTTAAAAATAAATTTAGAGTACCCATTTCTTTTTTTCCAATTAAGGGGCAATTTAGTCTGGGCAATCCGCCTCGCCTGGACATCTTTGGGTTGTGGGGGTGCGACCCACGCAGACACGGGGAGAATATGCAAACTGCACACGGACAGTGACCCGGGGCCGGGATTGAACGCGGGCCCTCAGCGTCGTGAGACAGCAGTGCTAACCACTGCGCCACCGTGCTGCTTTTTAACAATGCTGCAGCAATATCACTGGGAGCACTGGCCAAAGAGGATTGTCACAAAACCTGATACAATCTTTCTTCATAAAATTACTTCGAGGAGCAGAGTTCTTTCCCCGTGTCTTGGATCAATATTTTCCCCTCAGCCAACATCACTCCAAAACAGATGATCTGGTCGTTTTCTCATCGTGGGAAGCTTGATGTCAGAAAGCTGGTTGTTGCATTTTCCCGCATGACGAACATTTCCAAAATGTACGTCAGTGATAAAGCTGCTTGGGACATCAGGAAGTAGGAAAAAGCTCCATAAACATGCAAACTCTGGGGCGAAATTCTCCGACCCCACGCAGGGTCGGAGAATCGGCCGGCAGCGGCGTTAATCCCGCTCTCGCAGGGTTTTTAATTCTCTGACCGGCCAAAAACCGGCGTTGTGCAAATCCCGCCGGCAGCCTCTGAAAACAGCTGGCGCCGGCGGGATGTCATTATATTTTTGTTTCCACAAATCTCCGGCCCGGATCACAGTACCTTTAAAACAGCGTCAACCATTGATGATGGTTGATGCCGTTCAGTGTCGGGGGGGGTTGCGGCATCGGGGGGGGGGGGGGGGTTGCGGCATCGGGGGGGGGGGTTGCGGCATCGGGGGGGGTTGCGGCATCGGGGGGGGTTGCGGCATCGGGTGAGGGGGTTGCGGCATCGGGGGGGGGTTTGGGGGCAGCGGCGTGCAGAGAGGGGGGGCGACGGATGCCCGGGGCCAACGCACCGTCGCCCCCCCCTCTGTACGCCGCTGCCCCCCCTCTGTACGCCATTGCCCCCTACCCCAACCACCCCCCTCACCACCCCTACCTCCCTCCAACGCCCCTACCCCCCTCCCCACCACCCCTACCCCCCTCCCCACCACCCCTATCCCCCTCCCCAACCCCCCTCCCCGCCACCCCTACCCCCTCCAACGCCGCCCCCCCATCTCTCGCAACGCCGCATCCCCCCCCTCTCAACGCCGGGTCCCCCCCCTCTCAACGCCGGGTCCCCCCCCCTCAACGCCGGTACCCACACCCCGTCCCCCTCCCTCTGAAGGCCAGTACCCACACCCCCCCCTCCCTCTGAAGGCCGGTACCCACCCCCCCCCCTCTCTCCTCCTCCCCCCCTTCCTTCCTCCTCCCCCCTTCCTTCCTCCGTTAGTGGGGGGGGGGTGTGGCGTTAGTGGGGGGTGGGGGTGGGGGGGTGCGGCGTTGGAGGGGGGTAGGGGTGGTGAGGGGAGGTGGTTGGGGTAGGGGGCAGCTGCGTGCAGAGGGGGGGCGACGGTGCGTTGGCCCCGGGCATCCGTCACCCCCCTCCTCTGCACGCCGCTGCCCCTACCCCAACCCCCCCCTCACCACCCCTACCCCCTTCACCACCCCTACCCCCCTCCAATGCCGCACCCCCCCACCCCCCACTAACGGAGGAAGGAAGGGGGGGAGGAGGAAGGAAGGGGGAGGAGGAGGGAGGGGGGGAGGAAGGAAGGGGGGAGGAGGAAGGAGGGGGGGAGGAAGGAAGGGGGGGAGGAGGAAGGAAGGGGGGAGGAGGAAGGAAGGGGGGAGGAGGAAGGAAGGGGGGGAGGAGGAGAGAGGGGGGGTGTGGGTACCGGCCTTCAGAGGGAGGGGGACGGGGTGTGGGTACCGGCGTTGAGGGGGGGGGACCCGGCATTGAGAGGGGGGGGGGTTGCGGCGTTGCGAGAGATGGGGGGGCGGCGTTGGAGGGGGGTAGGGGTGGTGAGGAGGGGGGTGGGGTGGTGGGGAGGGGGGTAGGGGTGGTGGGGAGGGGGGTAGGGGTGGTGGGGAGGGGGGTAGGGGCGTTGGAGGGAGGTAGGGGTGGTGAGGGGGGGTGGTTGGGGTAGGGGGCAGCGGCGTACAGAGGGGGGGGCGACGGTGCGTTGGCCCCGGGCATCCGTCGCCCCCCCCTCTCTGCACGCCGCTGCCCCCAAACCCCCCCATGCCGTAACCCCCCCCGATGCCGCAACCCCCCCCGATGCCGCAACCCCCCCCCGATGCCGCAACCCCCCCCCCCCGATGCCGCAACCTCCCCCCCGATGCCGCAACCCCCCCCCCCCCCCGATGCCGCAACCCCCCCCCAAATGCCGGGTCTGTCTCTCTCCTCCCCCCCCCCAAATGCCGGGTCTGTCTCTCTCCTCCCCCCCCCCCCAAAATGCCGGTCTGTCTCTCTCCTCCTCCTCCCCCCCCCCCCCCCCCCCCCAATGCCGGTCTGTCTCTCTCTCTCTCCCCCCCCCCCCCCCCCCAAATGCCGGTCAGTCTCTCTCCTCCTCCCCCCCCCCCAAAAAACGCCGGGTCTCACCACTTCCGCAGCTGGTGAAACTGACGCGTATCACGTCAGTCCGCTGCTGGCCCCTCCGGGAACGGAGAAAAGCTGCCTAAAAGAAGGCCTCCACGCCGGAGTCATCTACACCAATTTTGCTCGCCGGAAATCGGCGTTACGACGGTCTGCAGAGAATTTCGCCCCTGTTCTCCTTTCAGGAAATTCATCCCCCAGACCATACAGGGTTAAAAAATAGACAGAGCAGAGCATCACTGAGGGATGTTTGTGGAGAGAAATACCTGTGGTTGAGGAAAACCAAATATTTCATTGAGGGGAGGGGAGCGGAGGAATAAAAATGCTTAACTCCTACAGTCTGGATCTTAACTTTGCCAAAACTAGTAAATGTCCTCATAAAAGTGTTTCCGCTGGATTAGACAGCAATGTGGATCTTTGAGCTGCTTTGGCGAGTTAACAGAAGGAAGTATTGGACAGAATGTAAAGCCCTTTCCATTCCTCACTCCGCTTCTTGCCATATATCAGCAGCACCTCTTGAAGGTTCATAAATTCCCTCCCTGCCAATCATTTACAACCCTGCGGTTAGAACCTGTGCTCCATTACAGACAGCGTCCATTTTATATCGGGAGTGGTGATTTAAAAAGTAAAATGTGTCAGCATCAGAACACACAGACTGAAGACGGACCACCCGCAGTGATTCATCCCACAGAGCATGTGCAGATGCACTCTGCCACGCTAAGATCCCTCCCGAATCTACCACCGCCTCAACCCATCCGCTGCCCAAACTGGCAGCCAGGCCCCTGTCATTTTGACCATTCAAATTCCCTCCTGGCTAGCCTTCCGTCTTCCAGCCTCCATAAACTGCAGCTCGTCAAATTTCTGGAGGCGACGTCCTAATTCTCAGTAAGTCCCTTTCCCCTTCCCTGTGCTTGCTGACCTACAATGGCCGCTGGTATGGCAACACCCGTTTTAAAACGCTTTGCCGGTGGAGTGGCGGTGAGGGTGAGATGGTGGCCTTATGGAAATGCCGCGAGACTAGTCATCCGGAGGCCCAGACAAATACTTCGGGGACATGGCAGCTCGTTCAAATCTCATTGCAGCAGAGTGAGAATTCGAGTTTAGTTTTTTTTTAGAAATGTGGAATTCAAAATTTGGTGCAGTAAAAGTGACCCATAAACCTGTCACATTCTGGGAGACACAACTGGTTCTATGATACTCTTTACCCAGTCTGGCCCAATGATTCTAGTACCACAACAATGGGCAGAATGATCTCCTTCTGTGCTGTAGGATTCTAATAGCAGGTGAGGTATTTCGATCTCTCCCAGGACATAGCCATTATTGGCAGGCTTCACTGTGTCCCATTCCCTGGGGGCGGCTGGTGGGCCTTCTGTATAGCGACTGTTAACACAATGGAGTGGATTGTTAAGCCAGTTCACAGGGATCTTGTGCATGGTTGGGCAGGGGCAGCAGACTCCCTTACCTGAAGGAATTTAGTGAACTTGCTGTGATTTTTGTGACAATCCAGTAAACAGCAATTTTATTTGGAACCATTGTAGGTTTATTGCATGCTGTTTTGCAACTTGCTGTGGCAAGATTTGAACTTGTAACCTTTAACGTACACAGACACATGGAGCCATTCCAAATAAATGATCTAACCTCTTTATTATGACAACAGATGGGGGGATTTTGACTTTCTCATTCTTGAAGTTAGGTCACAGAATGACTTCAATCCTCGTATCCAACCAGATTTAGAACTTGTCTCAAGGGTTTTTACACTAATCGATGGAAGTTTCATGGTCCCATTACTGAGACCAGTTTTATATTCCAGATTTATTTTTATACCATGATGATTTGAATACACATCCCCAGAGCAATAGTTTAGGCCCCTGGGTTATTAGTCCAGTGACATAACCACTAAGCCACTATATTTGCACAGCAGCTCTGTGCAAGATGGAACACCTTCCCTTTTGCCTTCTGTCTCCTCAGCATCCAAGGCCCCAAATAGTTTTCCAGATGAAAAAGATTTACGTGTACTTCTTTCGATCCAGTACACTGGAATTTCTGTTCACAATGTGGTCTCCTCCACATTGGGGAGACCAGATGCAGATTGGTTTATCACTTTGCCGAATGCCTCAGTTCAGCCTGCCAGTGTGGCCCTCATTCTTCACATTTCATTCCACTCTGACCCCTCTGACCTCGGACTACTGCAACGCGTAACGTAAGCTCAATGAGCAGCACCTCATCTTTCCATTGAGCACTTCACAGCGTTTCGGATGCAGCAATTCCAAACCCGAAACCACCCCAATTTTGTTTCCTTTTCTTTGTATGTTTCAAAGTTGCACTCATGTTTTTCTGCTTGAACAGCAAAGAACCATAGAATCCCTACAGTGCAGAAGGAGGCCATTCAGTCCCTCATATCTGCACTGACCCTCTGAAAGAGCACCCTACTTCGGGCCAGTCCCTGTCCCCGTAGCCCCACCTAACCTGCACATCTTTGGACACTAAGGGGCAATTTAGCATGGCCAATCCAGCTAACCTGCACATCTTTGGACACTAAGGGGCAATTTAGCATGGCCAATCCAGCTAACCTGCACAGCTTTGGGACACTAAGGGACAATTTAGCATGGCCAATCCAGCTAACCTGCACATCTTTGGACACTAAGGGGCAATTTAGCATGGCCAATCCAGCTAACCTGCACAGCTTTGGGACACTAAGGGGCAATTTAGCATGGCCAATCCAGCTAACCTGCACAGCTTTGGGACACTAAGGGGCAATTTAGCATGGCCAATCCAGCTAACCTATGCATCTTTGGGAGACTAAGGGGCAATTTAGCATGGCCAATCCAGCTAACCTGCACAGCTTTGGGAGACAAGGGGCAATTTAGCATGGCCAATCCAGCTAACCTGCACATCTTTGGGACACTAGGGGGCAATTTAGCATGGCCAATCCAGCTAACCTGCACATCTTTGGGCACTAAGGGGCAATTTAGCATGGCCAATCCAGCTAACCTGCACAGCTTTGGGACACTAAGGGGCAATTTAGCATGGCCAATCAAGCTAACCTTTGGACTGTGGGAGGAAACTGGTGCACCCAGAGGAAACCCATGCAGACACGGGGAGAACGTGCAAACTCCACACAGTCACCCAAGGCTGGAATTGAACCCGGGTCGCTGGCGCTGTGAGGCAGCAGTGCTAACCACTATGCCACTGCGCGACCAATCCTGGTTCATCATTCTGCTGTTCAGACATATTCTATGCACTTCTTATGTTTCATTGGATTAGCCTGACCTTTACGGCAGCTCCAGAAGGCGCCGCGATTTCCACTTCTGGCTCCGATCAGAACCCGAGTGTGATTTCACACTGACTGTCCAATTAAGGGCCGGCCAGTGTGAAACGTGATCAGACAGTGGTGCAGTAATGCCAGCAGATGCGGGTGCAAGGCGGGGATCTGGCGGGGTATTTAAATTAAGCAAAAGCAGCTCCCTGAAGGCTGCCAGGAGTTTGGTGAGGAGCCAAGGGGAGCTTTCCGGGAGGCTCGAAAAATTGTGATCAATTGTGGCCTCTGCACCCATTGAGCACACCAGGGGCGAAATTCTCCGACCCCCAGCAGGGGCCGCCTAAAATCCCGCCCCCGCCGTGGCAGAGATTCTCCGCCACCCGGGAAGTGGCGGCGGCGGAATCTCGCCACTCCGATCGGAGAGGCCCCTGCGGTGATTCTCCGGCCCGGATGGGCCGAAGTCCCGCCGCTGGGAGGCCTCTCCCGCCGCCGAGGTTTGAACTATCTCTGGAACGGCGGGATCAGCGGCGCGAGCAGGCCCCCGGGGTCCTGGGGGGGGCGGGGGGGGCCATCGAACCCCGGGGGGTGCCCCCACGGTGGCCTGGCCCGCGATCGGGGCCCCCGGCTCAGGCTCCGGGCCAGTGCTCTGGCTGCACTAGTTTCTTCCGCGGCCGCCACGGCCTCCGCCATGGCGGAAGCAGAAGAGAACCCCACATTGCGCATGCGCCGGCAGTGACGTCAGCGGCCACCTGCCGCTAACATCACTGCCGGCGCATGCGCCGACCGGCGAAATCCTTTCGGCCAGCCCCGCTGCCGGGGGTGCCGGCTTTTTGCGCCGGTCTTCTGGTGCAAACTGCTCCGGCGCAGGGCTGGCCCCCAAAGGTGGGGAAAATTCCCCACTTTTGGGGAGGCCCGACCCCTGAGTGGTTGGCGCTACTCCCCTGTGCCGGCACCCTCCATCACGCCGGGTAGGGGAGAATGCCGCCCCAGGTGGGAGGGCGGTGATGAAATGAAAATCGCTTATTGTCACAAGTGGGCTTCAAATGAAGTTACTGCAAAAAGCCCCTAGTTGCCACATTCCGGCACCTGTTCGGGGAGGCTGGTATGGGAATTGAAGTGTCCTGCTGGCCTGCCTTGGTCTGCTTTAAAAGCCAGCTATTTAGCCCTGTGCTAAACCAGCCCCTTTTGATGGTTGGCGCTCTGCTCCCTTCCACAGTCTAATGGAGACAGTAAGTACCCCAGGGATGGAAAGAGGAGGCCACCACACCAGACAAAGAAGATCTAGTCAGAGGTGGCAGCCCAGGTCAGCGAACGTGGCTTCTGTTCTGTCAAATCAACATCCTGGGGGTTACCATTGATCAGAAACTGAACTGGACTAGCCACATTGATACTGTGGCTATCAGGGCAGGTCAAAGGCTAGGATTCCTACGGTGAGTATCTCACCTCCTGACCCCCCCCCCCCCCCCCCCCCCCCCCAAAGCCTGCCCACCATCTACAAGGCACAAGTCAGGAGTGTAATGGAATACTCTCCACTTGCCTGGATGAGTGCAGCTCCAACAACACTCGACACCATCCAGGACAAAATAGGCCATTTGGTTTTTCCCCCTTCCACAAACATTCAAACCCTCCACCACTGATGAACAGTGGCAGCCGTGTGCACCATCTACAAGATGCACTACAGTAACTCACCAATGTTCCTGAGATAGCACCTTCCAAAGCCACAACCACCACCATCTAGAAGGACAAGAGCAGCAGATACCTCGGAACCCCATCACCTAGAAGATCCCCTCCAAGTCACTCACCACCGTGACTTGGAAATATATTGGCGTTCCTTCGCTGTCGCTGAGGTAACATCCTGGAACTCCCTTCCTAACAGCACAGTGGGTGTACCTACACCTCAAGGACTGCTGTGGTTCAAGAAGGCAGCTCACCACCACCTTCTGAAGGGCAACTAGCGATGGGCAATAAATACTGGCCTAACCAGCGATGCCCACATGAATAAAAGAAAAGACTTAATGACCTTCTGGACTTGGCAGGGCTGAGTACCGAGTTAACATGGCACTATGTGGAGATGTCTTGAATGGTGGCTGTCCTTCGTGGCACTCAGGGGTGTTAGATTCAGAGATACAAAAGGGACACTCAGGAGGTCACTGCAAGTGTGAGAAATGCATGAGGCACCGAGTCTCTCCGCCAAGTGTGTATCCATCAATGGTGAGCACAGAGGTCCAAACCAATCTCACACTGGCGGACAAACTGATTATTGTCTCTGTGTGTTCCTCTGACAGCTCGGGACGAGGGTGGCAGCTCCTCTGGACTGCCTCTGAGGCAACGATGACTGAAGATCCAACCCAAGCGGAGCCTGCTTAGTCACCGCCATCCAGAGGTCAACCGCCAAGGTCACCTGGGCCGACATGACAGCAGGGTCAGCAATCTGCCTCCACTGTCTCTGCCAGTAAAGGCAGCATGGTCACATGATTGTGTATTGTTTTTGTGTAACTGCGGCTTCCATTTAACCTTTCGTTCCTTGCTTGCATCTCTGGTAATAAAATACAAATTAAGATTTTGTTTCAATACCTTGAGTGTCCTTCATGTTTTCCACAGGTGCCGGCTTCATCCGTGTCTTATGACAGACGGCAGGGCAGCAAACTTTATTCCAGAGGTTGTGTGATGACACTGGGCTGACAGGGTTTTACTGTCACAAACATGTGTGGAGGAGGAGATTCCCTTGCACGGAGATGAAGAGAAGCCTTGTCAGCCGAGCTGAAGGGCCGTAAATCAGTGCCTCCCTGCTGCCCCCGCCTCATCATGTTTGCCTCCTCATCCTCACCGTGCCCAGTCCCCTCATCAGATTCATCAGCAAAATCTTCCTCGGAGGCTGCCTCGGTTTCCTTGTCCTCGAGTGAGTCCCCCTTGCAAGCGCGAGGCTGTGCAGAGCCCGGTGATAAGGGCAGCTTGCTCTGGAGGGTATTGCGGGGCACACCTGGAGGGGCCCAGGCAGCAGAACCTCATCTTTAGTAGCCCGATTGTCCTCTCAAACACTGCCCTTGTGGAGGCTAGACACTGAATGTATCAAAGCAAATTACTGCCGATGCTGGAATCTGAATGTATCTCTCTTCGGTTCAATTCCCGTACCAGCCTCCCCGAACAGGCGCCGGAATGTGGCGACTAGGGGATTTTCACAGTAACTCCATTGAAGCCTACATGTGATTTTAATTTCATTTCTTCTGTCTCTGTCGTAGCGTGCAGGAGTGGAATCATGAGCCACCTTTTCAACCTTTTTCTTCTTTGACACCTGTCACGGGAATGCCACTTTAAGAAATGTTTGTCTGCTCAAGTGGCTGCAGTGATGTCAGAGTGTGGGTGGAGCTGAGCTCTGGCTCTGCTTTTTAGTTTCACTTTGAGGAAAAGCTTGGGTGTGTCTGTGTTTTTCAGTTTCGTTTTAGTGTTGGAGCTGCAGCCAGCCAAAGGTGTAATTTTGATCTCTCTGCAAGCTAAAGATCATCTCTAGATCATTTGGTGGATTAAGAGTGAAAACCGCTCTCAGTAGAGAATTTAAACCTGATGTGCTTCTTTTAAAAGGGTTTTTTCTGTCTTATGGATGTTAAAAGGAAAGTTTAAGGATTACTTAGAGTGTTGTATTCTTTGGGGGTTGTTTTTGAATTGATGTTTGCTAAGATGTTCAGTGTATGTTTTTAAAAGGTTAGCTCAATTCATAGAATAAACATTGTTTTGCTTTAAAAAATAATTTTAGATTTCTGCTGTACCACACATGTAGAGTGGCCTGTGTGCTCCCCATACCATAATCTAGTAAAAGTCGTGGGTCAGGTGATCTCCATGATATACTTTGGAGTTCTCTAAACCCTGGCCCATAACACACCCAGCAACCAACCACAGAGCCAGGCTGGAGCCATGAACAGCCTTGGCACCTGGGAGTGTCGCAGGACGTATGCATCATGGGAGCTGCCAGGGTACCTTTCACAGACATGCAGAATCTGGGTCTTGTGGGATATCTATCGTGCGTCCATGAGATACCGTACATCCTTCCTATTCACAAAGGCACCCAGCTAACCTAAAGAACAAAGAACAAAGAACAGTACAGCACAGGAACAGGCCCTTCGGCCCTCCAAGCCCGTGCCAACCATGCTGCCCGTCTAAACTAAAATCTTCTACACTTCCTGGGTCCGTATCCCTTTATTCCCATCCTATTCATGTATTTGTCAAGATGCCCCTTAAATGTCACTATCGTCCCTGCTTCCACCACCTCCTCCGCCAGCGAGTTCCAGGCACCCACTACCCTCTGCGTAAAAAACTTGCCTTGCACATCTCCTCTAAACCTTGCCCCTCGCACCTTAAACCTATGCCCCCTAGCAATTGACCCTCTACCCTGGGGAAAAGCCTCTGACTATCCACTCTGCCTATGCCCCTCAATTCGGTACACCTCTATCAGGTCGCCCCTCAACCTCCGTCGTTCCAGTGAGAACAAACTGAGTTTATTCAACCTCTCCTCATAGCTAATGCCCTCCATACCAGGCAACATCCTGGTAAATCTCTTCTGCACCCTCTCTAAAGCCTCCACATCCTTCTGGTAGTGTGGCGACCAGAATTGAACACTATACTCCAAGTGTGGCCTAACTAAGGTTCTATACAGCTGCAACATGACTTGCCAATTCTTATACTCAATGCCCGGCCAATGAAGGCAAGCATGCCGTATGCCTTCTTGACTACCTTCTCCACCTGTGTTGCCCCTTTCAGTGACCTGTGGACCTGTACACCTAGATCTCTCTGACTTTCAATACTCTTGCGAGTTCTACCATTCACTGTATATTCCCTACCTGCATTAGACCTTCCAAAATGCATTACCTCACATTTGTCCAGATTAAACTCCATCTGCCATCTCTCCGCCCAAGTTTTCAAACAATCTAAATCCTGCTGTATCCTCTGACAGTCCTCATCACTATCCGCAATTCCACCTACCTTTGTGTCGTTTGCAAACTTACTAATCAGACCAGTTACATTTTCCTCCAAATCATTTATATATACTATGAACAGCAAAGGTCCCAGCACTGATCCCTGACCACTAGTCACAGCCCTCCAATCAGAAAAGCACCCTTCCATTGCTACATTCTGCCTTCTATGACCTAGCCAGTTCTGTATCCACCTTGCCAGCACACCCCTGATCCCATGTGACTTCACCTTTTGTACCAGTCTGCCATGAGGGACCTTGTCAAAGGCCTTAATGAAGTCCATATAGACAACATCCACTGCCCTACCTGCATCAATCCTCTTTGTGACCTCTTTGAAAAACTCTGTCAAGTTAGTGAGACACGACCTCCCCTTCACAAAACCATGCTGCTTCTCGCTGAAAGGTTCACTTGCTTCCAAATGGCAGTAGATCCTGTCTCAAAGAATTCTCTCCAGTAATTTCCCTGACGTAAGGCTCACCGGCCTGTAGTTCCCTGGATTATCCTTGCTACCCTTCTTAAACAAAGGAACAACATTGGCTATTCTCCAGTCCTCCAGGACATCACCTGAAGACAGTGAGGATCCAAAGATTTCTGTCAAGTCCTCAGCAATTTCCTCTCTAGCCTCCTTCAGTATTCTGGGGTAGATCCCATCCGACCCTATCATCAACTCTAATATTTTTGAAGACGTCCAACACCTCGTCTTTTTGGATCTCAATGTGACCCAGGCTATCTACACACCCTTCTCCAGACTCAACATCCACCAATTCCTTCTCTTTGGTGAATACTGATGCAAAATATTCATTTAGTACCCGCCCATTTCCTCTGGCTCCACACATTGATTCCCTTGCCTAACCTTCAGTGGGCCAACCCTCTCCCTGGCTACCCTCTTGCTTTTTATGTACGTGTAAAAAGCCTTGGGATTTTCCTTAACCCTATTTGCCAATGACTTTTCGTGACCTCTTCTAGCCCTCCTGACTCCTTGCTTACGTTACGTCCTACTTTCCTTATATTCCACACAGGCTTCGTCTGTTCCCAGCCTTCTAGCCCTGACAAATGCCTCCTTTTTATTTTTGACGAGGCCTTCAATATCTCTCGTTATCCAAGGTTCCCGAAATTTGCCGTATTTATCCTTCTTCCACACAGGAACATGCCGGTCCTGAATTCCTTTCAACTGACATTTGAAAGCCTCCCACATGTCAGATGTTGACTTACCCTCAAACATCCGCCCCCAATCTGGGTTCTTCAGTCCTGCCTAATATTGTGATAATTAGCCTTCCCCCAATTTAGCACATTCACCCTTGGACCACTCTTATCCTTGTCCACCAGCACTTTAAAACTTACTGAATTGTGGTCACTGTTCCCGAAATGCTCCCCTGCTGAAACTTCTACCACCTGGTCAGGCTCATTCTCCAATACCAGGTCCAGTACAGCCCCTTCCCTAGTTGGACTGTCTACATAATGTTTTAAGAAGCCCTCCTGGATGCTCCTTACAAACTCAGCCCCGTCCAAGCCCCGAGCACTAAGTGAGTCCCAATCAATATTGGGGAAGTTGAAGTCTCCCATCACAACAACCCTGTTGCTTTTACTCCTTTCCAAAATCTGTCTACCTGTCTGCTCCTCTATCTCCCACTGGCTGTTGGGAGGCCTGTAGTAAACCCCCAATATTGTGACTGCACCCTTCTTATTCCTGATACTCACATAGCCTCGCTGCCCTCTGAGGTGTCCTCCCGTAGTACAGCTGTGATATTCTCCCTAA
Organism: Scyliorhinus canicula; assembly: GCF_902713615.1. NCBI lineage: Eukaryota > Metazoa > Chordata > Chondrichthyes > Carcharhiniformes > Scyliorhinidae > Scyliorhinus > Scyliorhinus canicula. The sequence goes on from NC_052146.1 coordinate 305,707,700, forward strand.
CCAGTAGCGCAACTCCGCCACCCCTTTTACATCCCCCTCTATCCCACCTGAAACATCTAAATCCCGGAACGTTTAGCTGCGAATCCTGTCCTTCCCTCAACCAGGTCTCTGTAATGGCAACAACATCATAGTTCCAAGTACTAATCCAAGCTCTAAATTCATCTGCCTTACCCGTAATACTTTTTGCATTAAAACATATGCACTTCAGGCCACCAGATCCACTGTTTTCCGCAACATCTCCCTGACTGTTCTTCCTCAGAGCCATTCTGGCCCTATTCCCTAGTTCCCCCTCAATGCTTTCACCTTCTGACCTATTGCTCCGGTACCCACCCCCCTGCCATACTAGTTTAAACCCCTGGGTCTTCAAGGCCGTATGAACACAGTCTATGGCACCCTGGATACTGGATAAGTCTGTGTTGGCTGCAAAGCCTCTGACCCGCTCAGTCTGGTTGGCTTGGTCCACCCAGTAATGAATGAATGTGTGGACCCACTTGAACAGTGTCAGTTACAAGCTGGACACAGATCGCCTCCCTGACCCCAGGAAAGATCCAGATGCACAGAAATTGAGGGCTGCAGTAATTTTCGGAGGCCCACCGGAGGTGATCCCTGCCCCAATCATGCAGCAGACCGATGTCACAGCTCCCGAGCGAGTCAAAGGCTCCTGCGGCCCTGGACCTCTGTCACGTTGAGGTAGCTGGCACACTGCCTGGACACTCTGGCACCAGGACACAGTGGGGAGATGATGGTGTAGTGGTAATGTTGCTGGACTAGCAATCCAGAGGTCTAGTCTAATGTTTTGGGGGCATGGGTTCAAATCCCAACAACAGTTGGTTAAATTTTAAAAAATCTGGAATTGAAAGCTAATCTCCAATGGTACCATGAAATGATCATCAATGTTGTCAAACGATTTGAATCACCACAGATTTTCAAAATTATGGGTGGCACAGTGGTTTGCACTGCTGCTTCACAGTTCTAGGGACCCGGGTTTAATTCCAGCCTCGGGTGACTGACTGTGTGGAACAAAGAAAATTACAGCACAGGCCCTTCGGCCCTCCAAGCCTGCACTGACCATGCTGCCCTTCTGAACTAAAACCCCCGACCATTCTGGGGATCATATCCCTCTGTTCCCTTCCTATTTCTATATTTGTCAAGATGCACATCGTATCTGCTGTTTGCACTTTCTACCCGTGTCTGCGTGGGTTTCCTCTGGGTGCTCCAGTTTCCTCCCATAGTCCAAAGATGTGCAGGTTAGGTGGATTGGCCGTGCTAAATTGCATTTAGTGTCGAAAAGGTTAGGTGGGGTTACTGGGTTACGGGAATAGGGTGGAAGTGAGGGCTTAAGTGGGGTGCTCTTTCCAAGGGATGGTGCAGACCCAATGGGCCGAATGGCCTCCTGCACTATAGGAATTCTATGATATTCTATGACAGTGACATCTTCTCCCGTCTCCTCTGCCTTGCTCTCCCTGCACCCACTGTGCCTGCCTCTTCTTGTGACCCTGCCTGTAGACACCTGGCCTTCTGGCCCTTCTGCCCCTCTCTTCCTTCTGAGAGGAGGTCCCCCCCAGCGGAGAACACCATCCTCATCTGCTGAAGGCACATCCCCGTGGGCTGCAATGGCCAGAAATACTCCAACAGATTTGACAAAACAGAAGAGTCCTCAGAAGAATACTAACAAAGCAACTATTTCAGAGGACAACGAAGCATAAAGTCTGAAATCACAAGGCCAAAGCAACAGCAAACTCTAACCTGAACTCCGAGCAACTCTCACGGCAACGCTCCAGCCCCTTTCATCCTGTCCTTGGAAGAGTAAAGTGAAAGATCGGGAAAGATTTAGAAGCAGAGGACACCATCTCAGACTAAAGGGACGATCCTTTAAAACAGAGATGAGGAGGAATCTCTTCAGCCAGAGGGTGGAGAATCTGGGGAACTCTTTGCCGCAAAAGGCTGTGGAGGCCAATTCACTGAGTGCCTTTCAGACAGAGATAGATAGGTTCCTGATCAATAAGGGGATCAGGGGTCATGGGGAGAAGGCAGGAGAATGGGGATGAAAAAAATATCAGCTATGATTGAATGGCGGAGCAGACTCGATGGGCGAGTGGCCTAATTCTGCTCCTATGTCTTATGGCCTTTTGGGATAGCCGCCTGTCAGTGTGGTGACCTGAAAATCCCTCAGGAGCAATGTAAAATTCCAGTCAATTTCCTGATTAATTGACTTAACTAACTGATTAATTGTTGGCGGGCGCGCTGCTGACCCCCACGGGTGGCCGTGACCAAAATATCGAGCACGTCCGCAGTGACGGTGGGGTGCATTCCCGGTGTCTTCTCACCCGATTGCACATAATAATAATAATAATAACCGCTTATTGTCACCAGTAGGCTTCAAATGAAGTTACTGTGAAAAGCCCCCTGCTCAGGGAGGCCGGTGCGGGAATTGAACCTGCGCTGCTGCCTTGTTCTGCATTACAAGCCAGCTGTTTAGCCCACTGTGCTCAACCAGCCCCCAATGATTTCGGGGCGGGTGTTAAACAACATAAAATCCTGGCCTTTGTTTCTTTTCTTGTCCCATTACCAAGGCTACTCAACAACACATTCTCTTGCCACTTAACCTCTCCCGTCTGCCACCCTGTCACACAGTTATCCTTCTTACCCCATCCAGCCTCATTTTACTTTTCCCAGCTCTGATGAATGGCCACTGACCCTGAAAAGGTAACTCCTTCTTCCCTGTCCACAGAGGTTGCCTAACTCTGCTGACCGTTTCCGACGTTTTCCATCTGATATACCTTCAATTCACAGGGAGGCAGAGAGAGCGAGTGAACAGTAGGCTTTATTAGTCATGAACTTGCCTCGCCAGAGTCAGTAGTACAGATGAATACCGCCCACAGGCAGCCGGCCTATATATGGCCCCGGTGAGGGCGGAACCAGAGGCGGAGCCATACCGGGGTTACAGTACAGTACCTGGAAGCAGTTCATATCACAACTTCCAGGTCATAGGTCACAGGTTACTGTATCATGCATACATTATGGTGAATACATTCACCACATTCACCCCCTGTTTAAAAAAAATCAAGTCCAGCGTGGGGGTGGTAGTCACCACTGTTATATTATATTGTATAAACTGCACTGCATACGAGGATATTACGGTAAGGCCCCTGTACTACAGGTACGGGGGTAGATCGCTGCCTGCTGGCTCCGCCCAGTAGGCAGAGTATAAATGTGTGTGCTCTCCGAACTGCAGCTATTTCGGCAGCAGCTGGAGGAGGCCACACATCTCTGTGTAATAAAGCCTCGATTACTCTCTACTCTCGTCTCGTAATTGATAGCGCATCAATTGATTACACAGAGATTTTAAAATGATGGATCTCCGCATCAAGCCTGATCGCCTGCAGCTGCACCCTGAAGCAGACAACGCCAAGTCAGCCTTCGCACATTGGCTAGCTTACTTCGGGGCATACATAGGATCTGTGACGGAACGACCCTCAGAGGCACAGAAGCTCCAGATCCTCTACACGCGCCTGAACTTGGACATCTTCCCCCTCATCCGGGACGCGCCGGCATACGCTGAGGCCGTGGCACAACTGAAGGAGAGCTACACGCAGCAGACCAACAAGATCTACGCCAGGCACCTCCTCTCCAGGCGGCATCAACTCCCCGGTGAGTCTGTGGAGGATTTCTGGCATGCCCTCCAAATCCTAGTGAGAGGCTGCGATTGCCAGGCCATCTCAGCCTCTGAACATTCGGACTTGCTACTTAGAGACGAGTTCGTTACAGACATAGAGTTGGCTGACTTCCGCCAGCGACTCTTAGAAGGAGCTAACCACGTCCTTGCGGCGACCAAGAAACTAGCGCTCTCGCTCATGGTCGCCTCGCGCAATATTCAAGCGTATGCTGCCGACCGCGCGGCCCACCCCTCCTGGACATTGTGGACCCCACCAGCGGACACCCCACCGTGCACCCCACCAGTGACTTCCCCCAGCCAACCCCATGCCTGCGCCGCGCAGCAACCAAACAACCCCGGGGGACCCAAGTGCTACTTCTGCGGACAGTCAAAGCACCCCCGACAACGCTGCCTGGCACGGAGCGCGCTCTGCAAGGCCTGCGGTAAGAAAATACATTTTGGTGCTGTGTGCCAGGCCCTGCTCGTTCGCCGCCATTGCCCCAGCGCCCCCCATGTGCGGCCCCTGGGCGCCGCCATCTTCCTCCCGCAGACCACGTGCAGCCGTGGGCACCGCCATCTTGCTCCCCTCACAACACGTGCAGCCCGTGGGCGCCGCCATCTTCCCCACCATCTTTCTCGCATCAAACGTACGGCCCGTGAGCGCCACCATCTTGCCCGTCTCAGGACATGTGCGGCCCATGGGCGCCGCCATCTTGCCATCTATCAATCCACTATCCATTCTACTACTTTACCCTTAATGCCATGCATCTTTATCTTATGCAGCAACCTTTTGTGTGGCACCTTGTCAAAGGCTTTCTGGAAATCCAGATATACCACATCCATTGGCTCCCCATTATCTACCGAAGGGTAATGTCCTCAAAAAATTCCACGAAATTAGTTAGGCACGACCTGCCCTTTATGAATCCATGCTGCGTCTGCCCAATAGGACAATTTCTATCCAGGTGCCTCGCTGTTTCATCCTTGATGATAGATTCCAGTATGTTCCCTACTACCAAAGTTAAGCTCACTGGCCTATAATTACTCACTTTCTGCCTACCTCCTTTTTTAAACAGTGGTGTCACGTTTGCTAATTTTCAATCCACCGGGACCACCCCAGAGTCTAGTGAATTTCGGTGAATTATCACTAGTGCATCTTCAATTTCCCTAGCCATCTCTTTTAGCACTCTGGGATGCATTCCATCAGGGCCAGGAGACTTGTCTACCTTTAGCCCCATTAGCTTGCCCATCACTACCTCCTTAGTGATAACAATCATCTCAAGGTCCTCACCTGTCATAGCCTCATTTCTATCAGTCGCTGGCATGTTATTTGTGTCTTCCACTGTGAAGACCGACCCAAAAAACCTGTTCAGTTCCTCAGCCATTTCCTCATCTTCCATTATTAAAACTTACCTGAAGGCCCTCCCCTATGCTCCGCCCTCAATGGACCGAGTTCATGACCGCGTGTGACACGTGTGCTCTCACCCGTCGGGAACTCAGCGTGGCAGATTCTACATTCTACAGAAGGGCAGCACAGTAGCACAAGTGGATAGCACTGCGGCTTCACAGCGCCAGGGTCCCATGTTCGATTCCCCGCTGGGTCACTATCTGTGTGGAGTCTGCACGTTCTCCCCGTGTGTGCGTGGGTTTCCTCCGGATGCTCCAGTTTCCTCCCACAGTCCAAAGATGTGCAGGTTAGGTGGAGTGGACTGGCCATGATAAATTGCCTTTCGTGTCCAAAAAGGTTAGGAGCGGTTATTGGGTTACAGGGTATAGGGTGGAAGTGAGGGCTTAAGTGGGTCGGTTGCTGGCTTTGAAAGCAGACCAAGCAGGCCAGCAGCACGGTTCGATTCCCGTACCAGCCTCCCCGGACAGGCGCCGGAATGTGGCGACTAGGGGCTTTTCACAGTAACTTCATTTGAAGCCGACTCGTGAGAATAAGCGATTTTCATTTCATTTAATTTCCTCACTCGCGGTCACTATTCTCCAACCTCGCTCCCGGCCGCGATTCTGTAACCTCACTCGTGGCCGCCATTCTGTAACCTCGCTCCCGGCCGCCATTCTGTAACCTCACTCGTGGCCGCCATTCTCCATCCTCGCTCCCGGCCGCCATTCTGTAACCTCACTCGTGGCCGCCATTCTGTAACCTCACTCGTGGCCGCCATTCTCCATCCTCGCTCCCGGCCGCCATTCTGTAACCTCACTCGTGGCCGCCATTCTCCATCCTCACTCCCGGCCGCCATTCTGTAACCTCACTCGTGGCTGCCATTCTCCAACCTCGCTCCCGGCCGCCATTCTGTAACCTCACTCGTGGCCGCCATTCTGTAACCTCACTCGTGGCTGCCATTCTCCAACCTCGCTCCCGGCCGCCATTCTCCATCCTCACTCCCGGCCGCCATTCTGTAACCTCACTCGTGGCCGCGATTCTGTAACCTCACTCGTGGCCGCCATTCTCCATCCTCACTCCCGGCCGCGATTCTGTAACCTCACTCGTGGCCGCCATTCTGTAACCTCACTCGTGGCCGTCATTCTCCATCCTCGCTCCCGGCCCCCATTCTGTAACCTTGCTCCCGGCCGCCATTCTCCATCCTCGCTCCCGGCCGCCATTCTGTAACCTCGCTCCCGGCCGCCATTCTCCATCCTCGCTCCCGGCTGCCATTCTGTAACCTCGCTCCCGGCCGCCATTCTGTAACCTCGCTCCCGGCCGCCATTCTCCATCCTCGCTCCCGGCTGCCATTCTCCATCCTCGCTCCCGGCTGCGATTCTGTAACCTCGCTCCCGGCCGCCATTCTGTAACCTCGCTCCCGGCCGCCATTCTCCATCCTCGCTCCCGGCCGCCATTCTGTAACCTCGCTCCCGGCCGCCATTCTCCATCCTCGCTCCCGGCTGCCATTCTCCATCCTCGCTCCCGGCTGCGATTCTGTAACCTCGCTCCCGGCCGCCATTCTCCATCCTCGCTCCCGGCTGCCATTCTCCATCCTCGCTCCCGGCTGCGATTCTGTAACCTCGCTCCCGGCCGCCATTCTCCATCCTCGCTCCCGGCTGCGATTCTGTAACCTCACTCGTGGCCGCCATTCTGTAACCTCGCTCCCGGCCGCCATTCTCCATCCTCGCTCCCGGCCGCCATTCTCCATCCTCGCTCCCGGCCGCCATTCTCCATCCTCGCATTGCAGGGCGGGCCCCAGCCAACGTACGCCGCTTTTCAGGGGGCGGGGAAGTGTGAAAGTGGCTCCGCCTCCCCCCCTCGATTTCGGCATCATCAAGGATTCTCCACCCCGTCACAAAAACAACTTTGGCGTCTGGGTTCGTAGAAACCAGCCCCACAGCCACGAGTGAGGTTGGAGAATCACACCGTCAACGAGGTTGTAGAACCGTGAGCGAATCTGGAGGATCCCAGCCAAGGTTTCAAGTAACCTTTTCCTGATGTGTTGCAGGCCTAAAAGGGTGTGTGGAACCTTGCCATATGTATTTCTGAGTGTCTGGCTCTGACTGAAAACCAAACAGTTGCTCTCCGTTGGACAGGCCAGTTTTCCCTTCAGATCCTCAGTCTCTCCGAACAGAAAAAGTGAGTGTGGGGGATTTACACAGTCACGGGCGTGGTTGAGCTTGCTGCAGCTGGCACCCTGACCGACAGAGATCGGGGGGTGGGGGGGGGGGCGCCATCTTCAATGGGCACCCCAATCAGAAGTAAAGGTCAATTCCGCCGCACCCCCCCCCCCACCTTGCCTCAGTGCCCGCACCCCCTCCTGTTTGCAAGTTCCCTCTCACTGCCACCGCAGATCAATGGAATTACACACCCCATGGGGCTCCCATGAAGGCCCTGCCTGGCACAGCCCCCTGGCACAGGCTGGTATTGTGTCAACTTGACAATGCCAACCAGTGCCAGTGAGAAGTGCCAAGGTATGTTCTCCCCCCCCCCCCCCCCCCCTCTGGGGGGGATTTACTTACCTTAGCACCCTCTGAGGAATCCCCTCAACTGAATCTTCTACTTAAAAACCTGTCATAAACCTCATCGACGTGACGTCACGCTGCCAAGGTTGAAATAGTGAGGAGGAATCATGTGGTGGGGGTTGGGTAATGATTTTAAATTCTATTCAACTCCATTAAAATGGGCATGAGGTCACCGGCTCAGGATGGGGAAAATCGGGAAACGCCATCTCTCCGGAGTGAACCTCTCTGACGGAGAATGAGGGCCGAAAACCGCTCCCTCTAACTCTGTTTCCCTCTGTAAAGATGCTGCCACATTCATCAGTGAGGTTAGCTGAGGGATAAATCTTGTCCAGGATGCTGGCAGGACCTTTTGAATAGTCTCTGAGTACTGACCCTCAGTACTGACCCTCTGACAGTGCGGCACTCCCTCAATACTGACTCTCTGACAGTGCAGCACTCCCTCAGTACTGACCCTCCGACAGCACAGCATTCCCTCAGTACTGACCCTCCGACAGCACAGCACTACTCCCTCAGTACTGACCCTCCGACAGCACAGCATTCCCTCAGTACTGACCCTCCGACAGTGCAGCATTCCCTCAGTACTGACCCTCCGACAGCACAGCACGAGTCCCTCAGTACTGACCCTCCGACAGTGCAGCATTCCCTCAGTACTGACCCTCCGACAGCACAGCACTCCCTCAGTACTGACCCTCTGACAGTGCGGCACTCCCTCAGTACTGACCCTCTGACAGTGCAGCACTCCCTCAGTACTGACCCTCGGACAGTGCAGCACTCCCTCAGTACTGACCCTCTGACAGTGCGGCACTCCCTCAGTACTGACCCTCTGACAGTGCAGCACTCCCTCAGTACTGACACTCTGACAGTGCAGCACTCCCTCAGTACTGACCCTCTGACAGTGCAGCACTCCCTCAGTACTGCATTGAAATGTCTGCCGCGGTTTTGCGTCCATGTCTTTGGTGCTTGAACACTCGACCTTTCAATTCAAAGGCCAAAGTTCAATCCACTAGGCGTCAGGTGACACTGAAAAGGCGAGAGAAGAGGACAAGAAGTAAATGGGGTGGGAAATGGGGATAGGGAGCAGGTGATTGGTTGTGGAGGACAGAAAAGCGAGAAAGTGAGTGATCAGAGAGAGAAAATAGAAAGAGGCTGAGATGAATGATACAATAATAATCATCTTTATTGTCACAAGTAGTCTTACATTGAATTAAGTTACTGTGAAAAGCCCCGAGTTGCCACATTCCGGCGCCTGTTCGGGTTCACAGAGGGAGAATTCAGAATATCCGATTCACCTGACATCAAGGGCTGGATTCTCCGACCCCCCCGCTGGGTTGGAGAATCGCCGGGGGGCGGCATGAATCCCACCACCGCTGGCTGCCGAATACTCCGGCGCCGGGGTTTTGGTGGGGGCGGGAATCGCACCACGCCGGCCGGTGGCCGCCCCCCCCCCCCCCCAGCGATTCTCCGGCCCGCGATGGGCCGAGTGGCTGCCCATTTTCGGCGGGTCCCACCAGCGTAAATCACCGCAGGTCCTTACCGGCGAGACCTGGCTCCACGGGCAGCCTGCAGATCTGGCCCCGGAGGGTGCCCCTACGGTGGCCTGACCCGCGATCGGGGCCCACCGATCCACAGGCGGGCCTGTGCCGTGGGGGCACTCTTTCCCGCCGCACCGGCTGCTGTCAGCCTCCGCCATGGCCGGCGCGGAGAAGAACCCCACTGCGAATGCGCTGGGATGACGCCAGCACACGCTGGCGCTCCCGCTCATGCGCCAACTCGCGCCGGCCGGCTGGGGCCCTTCAGCGCCCGTTGGCGAGGCGCCAAACACTCCGGCGCCGGCCAAGCCCCTGAAGGTGCGGAGGATTACGCACCTTAGGGGCGGCCCAACGCCGGAGTGGTTCACCCCACTCCTCGGCGCCGGAGTGGCCCGCCCCGCCGGTTCACGCAGAATCCCGCCCCACGTCTTTTGAGACTTGTGGGAGGAAACCGGAGCACCCGGAGGAAACCCACGCAGACACGGGGATAACGTGCACAGGCAGTGACCTAAGCCGGGAATCGAACCTGGGACCCTGGAGCTGTGAAGCCACAGTGCTAACCACTGTGTTATCGTGCTGCCCTAAGATAGAAGAGAGCGAGAGAGGGAATGAGACAGTGAATGAGAGGGAAAGGGGGGAGGGAAGAGAAAACGTGAAAGACAGGAGTAAGAGAGAGAAACTGAGCAGAGAGCGAGGGTGAGGACGCTTTCTATAATGATTCTTGCAAACCTTTTGGGGATTTTATTTTTTCCGTTCCAATGAGCTTATGGAACAAAACACGGGGAAATCATTAACAGCTAGAAGCAGCTGTGCTTAATGAGTGAAATGAATCCACTTTTTGTCATTTTTAAACACCGGGATACTGACACATCTACTGTTCCCTCAGGAGCTGCCTGACATTCCTGTCTCCACAGCCCAACTGATCACGGACAGCCTCCCTGCCAACTTCACTGGGGTGGGAATGGATCTGGGCCAGAGAAATTGGAACCAAAGGTTGGCAGGTAAAACTGTAGCTGAACAATGGGCTGTATCCGTCGCAGTCCAGGCCATATTTCCACAAAGAGGAGAGGTGGGCAAAGAGATCCAGCCTTCTCTGGATGCCAAAACGTATAATAATAATAATCGCTTATTGTCACGAGTAGGCTTCAATGAAGTTACTGTGAAAAGCCTCTAGCCGCCACATTCCGGCGGCTGTTTGGGGAGGCTGGTACGGGAATTGAACCCGCGCTGCTGGCCTTGTTCTGCATTACTAAGCAGCTATTTAGCCCACTGTGCTAAACCAGCCCCCAGGGAACAGGATGGAGAAGAAGAAGTGTGCTTATGACAGGTGTCCAGTGATTATACAACCCAGAATCAGGCAGAATACAGAAGGTTCAGAGGGGAAGTGAGTAAGAAATCAAGAGAAGCAAAGAGAGAGCAGGAGAAGAGGCTGGCAGCTAACATAAAAAAGAATCCAAAAGTCTTCTATTGGCTAATAAATAGTAAAACGGTGATAAAAGGACTGGGGACAATTAGGAAACAAAAAGGGGATTTAGATATAGAAGCAGAGAGCATGGCGGAGTTACTAAATAAATACTTTACCAAGGAAGAAGATGCTGCACATGTCGTGGTAAAAGAGGAGGTAATGCAAACACGTGGGAGAGTTTAAAATTGATGAGGAGGAGATATTGTTAGGCTGTCTGTACTTAAAGGTGAGAAGACACCGGGACCAGATGAGATGAATCCAAGGATGCAGAAGGAAGTGAAAGTGGAAATTGTGGAGGGACTGGTCATAAATCTTCTGTCTTCCTCAGACTCAGGGCAGGGGTTGGATGGGGCTGGGGGGGTCGGGGGGGGGGGGGGGGGGGTCGGGGGGGTCGGGGGGGGGGGGGGGGGGGGGGTCCGGGGGTGGAGATGGTGACAGTGGCAATTCAGTGCCAGAGTACTGGAGAATTGCAAATCTTGCATCCTTGAACACTGGCTGGGGTGTCTACAACCAGGGAACACAGTCTCAGAATAAAGGGTGGGCCATTGAGGACTTAGAATAGGAGGGGCGAAATTCTCCGCGGACCGACGTGACGCCCATTTCCGGCGGGAAAAATCGGTGCGCATGACTCCGGCGTCCGGGCCTTCTTTTAAGCTGGCAATCTCCGTTCCCGGAAGGGCCAGCAGCTGACTGACGCGATAGGCGTCAGTTTCACCAGCTGCGGAAGTGGCGAGTCCCGGCGTTTGTGTGGTGGGGAGAGAGAGAGACCCAGGGGGGTGGGGGAAGAAGAGCGACCCGGCATTGGAGGGGGGGGAAAGAAGAGCGACCCGGCATTGGGGGGGGGGGGAAGAAGAGCGACCCGGCATTGGGGGGGGGGGGGGAAAGAAGAGCGACCCGGCATTGGGGGGGGGGGGGGAAGAAGAGCGGCCCGGCATTGGGGGGGGGGAAGAAGAGCGACCCCGGCATTGGGGGGGGGGGGGGGGGAGAGAAAGACCCGGCGTTTGTTGGGGGGGGGGGAGAAGAAAGACCCGGCGTTTGTTGGGGGGGGGAGAAAGACCCGCCGTTTGTTGGGGGGGGGGGGTTGCGGAGTTGAGAGGGGGAGAGGGAGGGAGGGAGGGGGAGAGCCGGAGAGAGGGAGGGGAGAGAGAGGGAGGGAGGGGGAGAGCCGGAGAGAGGGGAGGGAGAGAGAGAGGGAGGGAGGGAGGGGGAGAGAGAGAGAGAGAGGGAGGGAGGGAGGGGGAGAGAGAGAGAGAGAGGAGGGAGGGAGGGAGGGGGAGAGAGAGAGAGAGGGAGGGAGGGAGGGAGAGAGAGAGAGGGAGGGAGGGAGGGAGGGGGAGAGAGAGAGAGAGGGAGGGAGGGGGAGAGAGGGAGGGAGGGAGGGGGAGAGAGGGAGGGAGGGAGGGGGAGAGAGGGAGGGGGAGAGAGGGGAGGGAGGGAGGGAGAGAGGGGAGGGAGGGAGAGAGGGGAGGGAGGGAGGGAGGGATTGTGGCGTGGAGAGGAGAGGAGAGGAGAGGGGGGTTACGGCGTTGAGTTGAGAGGGGGGGAGGGGGTTGCGGCGTTGAGTTGAGAGGAGAGGAGGGGGGGGGTACCTGCGTTGAGAGGAGGGGGGGGGGGGTACCGGCGTTGAGAGAGGGGGGGCGGCGTTGGAGGGGGTAGGGGTGGTGAGGGGGGGTTGAGGTAGGGGGCAGCGGCGTGCAGAGGGGGGGGCGACGGATGGCCGGGGACCAACGCACCGTCGCCCCCTCTGTACGCCGCTGCCCCTACCGCAACTCCCCCCTCACCACCCCTACCCCCTCACCACCCCTACCCCCTCACGACCCCTACCCCCTCACCACCCCTACCCCCCTCCAACGCCGCCCCCCTCTCTCTCAACGCTGCACCCCCCCCACTAACGCCCCCCCCCCCACTAACGCCGCACCCCCCCCCCCACTAACGGAGGAAGGAAGGGGGGGAGGAGGAAGGAAGGGGGGGAGGAGGAAGGAGGGGGGGGGGAGGAGGAAGGAGGGGGGAAGGAGGAAGGAGGGGGGAGGAGGAGAGAGGGTGGGCGTGTGGGTACCGGCTTTCAGAGGGAGGGGGGTGTGTGGGTACCGGCCTTCAGAGGGAGGGGGAGGAACCGGCCTTCAGAGGGAGGGGGGGGGGTACCGGCCTTCAGAGGGAGGGGGAGGGGTTGTGGGTACCGGCGTTGAGAGGGGGGTGTGTGTGTGTACCGGAGGTGAGGGGGGGGGAACCCTGCGTTGAGGGGGGGGGGACCCTGCGTTGAGGGGGGGGAACCCTGCGTTGAGGGGAGGGGACCCTGCGTTGAGGGGGGGGGGAACCCTGCGTTGGGGGGGGGGACCCTGCGTTGAGGGGGGAACCCTGCGTTGAGAGGGTGGGGGGTTGCGGCGTTGAGAGGGGGGTGGGGGTGGTGAGGGTTGGTGGTTGGGGTAGGGGGCAGCGGCGTGCAGAGGGGGACCGACGGTGCGTTGGCCCCGGCCATCCGTCGCCACCCCCCTCTCTGCACGCCGCTGCCCCCAAACCCCCCCCACCACCCCTACCCCCTCCAACGCCCCCTACCCCCCTCACCACCCCAACCCCCCCCTCACCAACCCTACCCCCCCTCTCAACGCCGCAACCCCCCCGCACCCCCCCCCCCACGCACTCGCCCCCCCCCCGTGCGCTCGCCCCCCCCGCGCACTCCCCCCCCCGCAACTCCCCCCCCCCCGCACTCCCCCCCCCCACCCCCCCCACACCCCTCCCCCCCCCCCCCCGCAATCAGACACTGAACGGCGTCAACCATCATCAATGGTGACGCTGTTTTATAAGCTACTCTGTTTTTCGCCGACATGACCCGTGGCCACGTCGGCGGGACTTCGGCCCATCCGGGCCGGAGATTTGTTGAAACAAAAATATAATGAAATCCCGCCGGCGCCAGCTGTTTTCAGAGGCTGCCGGCGGGATTTGCACAGCGCCGGTTTTTGGCCGGTCAGAGAATAAAAAACCCTGCGGGAGCGGGAATAACGCCGCTGCCGGCCGATTCTCCGACCCTGCGTGGGGTCGGAGAATTTCGCCCGAGGAGTCTCTTCACTCAAGAGTGTGGTGAATATGTGGAATTCTCCATCCCAGAGGGCTATGGGACTCAGTTGTCCAGTCTGTTCCATACAGAGATCAATAGGTTTCTATATATTAAAAACAAGGGACACGGGGATAGTGCAGGAAATGATGTTGAAGTTAAAGGTCAGCCATGATCTCATTGAATGGCAGAGTGGACTCAAAGGACGAAATGGCCTCCTCCTGCTCCCATTCTCTCTGTTCTCATGTTCAAAGAGTAGCGTAAAGGTAAGCCTAGTGACTACAGGTCACAGTCACTTTAACCTCAGTGGTGTGGAAGCTTCGAGAGAACGATCATTTGGGACAAGATTAATATTCACTTGAGCAAATGTGGGTTAATTAAGGAAAAGCCAGCAAGAATGGCAGGCCAACAACTCGTTAATATTGTGCACATGGGATTTTATGTGAACGGGTTAAAACGGGTTAAGAGTAAGTTAATTAGGCCTGTGGACAATTAATAATTGGTTGGATGGACAGTAACCAAGTCTATCCCTTGGGTTCAGCTGCAGGCTGCTGTGAGGCTAAAGCTTTGATCACTGTGACAGAAAAACAAAGGAACACATTCAACTGACCTCTCTTCTGTAGATTCAATGGTCTCCACAGTGGTTTCCATTTTAGTTTCTTCCGTAGGCCTTCCCGCCGTCTCCTCTCTCTCTTCCTTCCTGGCAGAGAGACTGGAAAGAGAAAAGACACATCACTTCATCAAGGCAAAGAAGACATCGAAACACAGGACAACGTATTTATTAGATTTACCTAGGGCGGCACGGCGGCGCAGTGGTTAGCACTGCTGCCTCACGGCGCTGAGGACCCGGGTTTGATCCCGGCCCCGGGTCACTTTCCATGTGGAGTTTGCACATTCTCCCCGTGTTTGCGTGGGTCTCACCCCCACAACCCAAAGATGTGCAGGTTAGATGGGTTGGCCACACTAAAATGCTCCTTAATTGGAAAAAAAATAATTGGGTACTCTACATTTATTTAAAAAGGAATTTAAAAAAAAAGAATAATCTTTCCCGCTTTTGTCCGCCAGCCGCTGTTGATCTTCACTATTGTGCGGGACAACGTGGAGGGTGAGTGGAGTTGGGGACTGATGAGTGGCCACAAATCAGGAACAACCATCTACATTTACAAATAATCTCAATACAGAAAACAAAGGTCCCAGAAAACTTTATATAGGAAGGAAGGAAAGGGGGAGAAGCTCTCTGCTGATCACTAGCTGAACTATTGAGGTGGGTTTTGAAGAGGATTTTGAAAGTTGGCTTGTTTGCGTGCGATCCTCGTCGCCCTCCAGGTTTTGAGGCGAATTTCCACAAGGTTCCGTGACAACGGGAGTGGAAGATATTTATTAGTATGTGGGGAGGAGACCAATTATATCAGCAATGTGTGAGGAGGGAGCCAATTATCAATGACACTGGAGTATGGGGAGAGGGACTGACAGCAGAACATTTGAAGGCAGCCATATCATCATCAGGAGCTGGTTTAGCACAAGGCTAAATCGCTGGCTTTGAAAGCAGACCAAGGCAGGCCAGCAACACGGTTCAATTCCCGTACCAGCCTCCCCGAACAGGCGCCAGAATGTGGTGACTAGGGCCTTTTCGCAGTAACTTCATTGAAGCCTACTTGTGACAATAAGCGATTTTCATTTCATCACCTTTTTATTGTCACAAGTATGCTTACATTAACACTGCAATGAAGTTACTGTGAAAAGCCCCTAGTCCCCACATTCCGGTACACAGAGGGAGAATTCAGAATGTCCAAATTACCTAACAGCACGTCTTTCGGGGCTTTGTGGGAGGAAACTAGGGAGGAAACCCACGTAAACACAGGGAGAACGTCGCACAGACAGTGACTTAAGCCGGGAATCGAACCTGGGATCCTGGAGCTGTGAAGCAACAATGCTAACCACTGTGCTACCGTGCATTGAAACCTCACTGGACACATATCCCAGGCTTGTGATGTTCCTCAATACCTTCAGTCTGTTCAATCTTCCTGCAATATCTGTCCTGCTGTGACCCATCCACTATCCCTCAATTTACCTCGGTTGCAGTAAGCACCCATCAGTCAAAGCAAAGAGGGATCTTTGACTTTAGGAAATTCCCATCAGACAACTTTTGGGTTCAGTGTTTCATTTACTTCTTTACTCAGATCAACACCCATTGGAACAGTTCAATCAACAACAACAACTTATATTTGTATAGTACCTTTGACATAATGAAACAGCCCGAAGCTGCTTCACAGCAGCATTATAAAGCAAAGTAGAATGCCGAGTTGTAGGAGGAGGTATTAGGTCAGGTCAACAGGCAGGTTTTAAGAGGCGCCTTACGGGAGTTGAGCAATGTGGAGAGGTTTAGGGAGGGAACTCCAAAGCTTGTACCCAAGGAACTGAAGGCAGGGCCACCAATGATGGAGCGATTATAACGTACAAGAGGCCAAAGATAGAGGAGCTCAGAGATGTCTGAGGGTTTTGGGGCTGGAGGAGATTATAGAGATAGGGCGAGGTGAGGCCATGGTGTGGGTGGGTATTTGAAAACAAGAAAGAGAATTATAAAATCAATAAGTTGAATGGGGGGCGAGGGGGGTTGTGAGATAGGGGAACAGGATTCAGTGCGAGTTAATACACAGGATTCAGTGCAAGTTAATACACAGGATTCAGTGCGAGTTAATACACAGGATTCAGTGCGAGTTAATACACAGGATTCAGTGCGAGTTAATACACAGGATTCAGTGCGAGTTAATACACAGGATTCAGTGCGAGTTAATACACAGGATTCAGTGCGAGTTAATACACAGGATTCAGTGCAACTTAATACACAGGATTCAGTGCGAGTTAATACACAGGATTCAGTGCGAGTTAATACACAGGATTCAGTGCGAGTTAATACACAGGATTCAGTGCGAGTTAATACACAGGATTCAGTGCGAGTTAATACACAGGATTCAGTGCGAGTTAATACACAGGATTCAGTGCGAGTTAATACACAGGCAACAGAGTTTTGGATGACCTCAGGTTTATGGAGAATGAGGGAGACCAGCCGGGAGTGGATTGGAACGAAGGTTTCAGCAAAGATGAGGCATAATCGGGTGATATTACAGGGATGTAAATGGGTGGTCTCAGCAATGGCACAAATATAAGGTCAGAGACTCACCTTGGTGTGAAATATGGCAGATTGGCTTCGTCAGGGAAAGGGATGGCGTCCGTACTTAGGGAACGGAGCTTGGAGTGGCGGCTGAAAAACAATGGCTTCGGCCTTCCCAATGTTTAATTGGCGGATATTTCTGTTCATCTCGCACCGGATGGCAACAGTGGAGGAGATGCGAGAGGTGGCGATGAGGTGCCATCACCGCATGTGTGGAAATTAATACTGTGCCTTCAGATAATGTTGCTAAGGGGCAGCAGGTAGATGGTAAATAGGAGAGGGCCAGGGTGGGGGATGGGGTGCATCAGAGTTATCAGTGCAAGAGCAGGAACAAAGAAATATCAAAGAACAAAGAAAAATTACAGCACAGGAACAGGCCCTTCGGCCCTCCAAGCCTGCGCCAATCCAGATCCTCTATCTAAAACTGTCGCCTATTTTCTAAGGATCTGTATCCCTCTGCTCCCTGCCCATTCATGTATCTGTCCAGATACATCTTAAATTACATTATTGTGCCCGCCTCTACCACCTCCGCCAGCAAGATGGCGCTGGAGCGAGGCGACTCTCTGCAAGCTCTACCCAACAGATCCACTTTTAACTTAATGTATACTCGTTCTAACCTTTTAAAAATTAATTCTAAAGCTAACATTATTACTAACCTCTCTCTTTATATTGTATATCTTGTGTTGCCCTATTATGTATTCTCATGTATTTTCTTGAATTTTGTTTAATTCCCTTTTCTTCCCATGTACTGAATGATCTGTTGAGCTGCTTGCAGAAAAATACTTTTCACTGTACCTCGGTACACGTGACAATAAACAAATCTATTCCAATGCGTTCCTGGCTCCCACCACCCTCTGCGTAAAGAACATTCCACGCATGTCTCCCATAAACTTTTCCCCTCTCACCTTGAACTCGTGACCCCTAGTAATTGAGTCCCCCACTCTGGGAAAAAGCTTCTTGCTATCCAACCTGTCTATAACTCTCATGATTGTGTAGACCTCAATGAGGTCCCCCCTCAACCTCCGTTACCATTGTAAATGATACTCTGGCCGCAATTAGATAGATAAGAATGGAAGCATTTGAGAGCACTCCCAGCCACCTGGATGATGGTAGAGTGTGTGGCCAACAGGTCAAGGAGGATGAGGCGGGAAAGGTTACCACATGCACAGTCACTTACAATGTCATTTGTGACTTTGATAAGAACTGTTTCGATGCTATGACAGGACAGGGATCAGTTTCCTTGTTTTGCTGAGTCCTGTCGGACTTTCCTTAATAGAATTCATAGAATTTACATTGCAGGAGGAGGCATTCGGCCGATCGAGTCTGCACCCGCCCTTATAAAGAGCACCCTACTCAAGCCCACCTGATCCCCGTAACCCAGTAACCCCCATTTAACCTTTATTGGACACTAAGGGCAATTTATCATGGCCAATCCACCTAACCCGCACATCTTTGGACTGTGGGAGGAAACCGGAGCACCCGGAGGAAACCCACGCAGACACAGGGAGAACGTGCAGTCAGGCAGTGACTCAGCCGGGAATCGAACCTGGGACCGTGGAGCTGTGAAGCAACTATGCTAACCACTGTGCTACCGTGCTGCCCTAAATTTTCAATTAGCTTTCTGGACATATTTCTGCCAGAGACTAACCTGACCTGCTAAAAATGGACACATTGTGGATGAATGTATCACCCACAATTCAAACTGGGAAAAAGTTGGTTTTATTGGAGGATAGAGTGGCAACTTTGAAATTGGTTGTGAAGGCAAAATGGCTAATTGGTGGGGCATGTTGGTCAATATAAGTACTGTCCAAAACCACGTATGACTTAGTTATTGAAGTCTGTCACAATGGGCCCCCTGTCTGTGCTAGAGAGAATGGAAGGGACAGTACACGAGATTGCAGAGAGTGTGTAGGACAGAAACAGGTTGAAGCCAGTGTTTATGTCTATACGAGCATTCTCCCACCCCTACTTAATTCCACCATGAAGGTAAATGCTTGTCGTTCAGTAATGGGTGTGCCAGCCTAGCTACAATTGCCAGAATATGTGGGTCGTACTGAAGTCAGGAATGGAGGTGGGTGGCGATTAAAAATCCCCAGTGTGCCTGTTTCCTCGTGACCAGCACCGGCCATGCCGTGGAGGACAGGTTTGGGGGCCAGCAGGGCTGGCCACCTCCATGAGGCGCAGTCAATTAGGTGCATTAAAAATCCTGTTCAGGATCTGGCCCGATTAGTAGAGCAAATGAAGGATGATTTCCGAAGGTGGGACGGGCTCCCGTTGTCACTAGTTGGTAGGGTCCAGACGATGAAGATGACGGTCCTCCCGAGATTCCTGTTTGTGTTCCAGTGTCTCCACATCTTTATTCCGCGGTCCTTTTTTAAAACGGGTTAACAAGGTGATCACTGGCTTTGTATGGGCGGGCAAGACCCCGCGAGTAAAAATGGGGACGCTTGAGCGGAGACGGGGAGAGGGCGGGCTGGCGCTGCCAAACTTCAGTAACTATTATTGGGCGGCGAACATAGCTATGATCAGGAAGTGAGTGGTGGGGGGAGGGTTGGCATGGGAGCCTATTGAGGCAGCTTCATGTACGGTCACCAGCTTGGGGGTGTTGCGGGCCTCTGCCGTTCCCGCCGGCACGGTACTCCACCAGTCCCGTGGTGCTGGTGGCCCCGTGGGTCTGGGGGCAATGGAGGAAACATGTGGGAGCAGAGGGAGCATCGGTCTGGTCTCCAATTTGTAATAATCACCGGTTTGCCCCAGGAAGGATGGACGGGGGTTTCGGAGATGACAGAGGGCAGGGATTGAGAGGATTGGATATATGTTTATAGAGGGGCGCTTTCCTAGCTTGAGGGAGCTGGAGGAGAAATTTGGATTGGCGAGGGGAAATAAATTTTGGTACCTGCAGGTGCGGGACTTCCTACAGAGGCAGGTCTCAACCTTCCCCCTCCTACCACCAAGGGGGATACAGGATAGGGTAGTTTCCAGAGTGTGGGTGGGAGAAGAGAAGGTCTCTGACATCTATAAGGAACTCATGGGGTCAGAGGAGACGCAGCCTGAGGAGGTGAAGCGCAAGTGGGAGGAGGATCTGGGAGAAGAGATAGAGGATGGTCTCTGGGCAGACGCGTTGAGTAGAGTCAATGTATCCACAACATGTGCCAGGCTCAGCCTGATACACTTTAAGGTCGTTCACTGGGTTCACATGACAGTGGGCCCGGATGAGCAGGTTCTTTGGGGTAGAAGATAGGTGCGGTGGGGGGGCGGGGGGGGGGGGGGGGGGGGGGGGGGGGTGGGCAGCAAACCATGTCCACATGTTTTGGACATGCCCAAAGCTCAGGGGAATTTGGCAGGGGTTTGCAGATGTCATGTCCACGGTGTTAAAAACAAGGGTGGCGCTGAATCCAGAGGTGGCGATTTTCGGGGTGTCGGAAGACCCGGGAATCCAGGAGGAGAAAGAGGCAGACGTTCTGGCCTTTGCTTCCCTGGTAGCCCGGAGATGGATACTATTAGCTTGGAGGGACTCAAAGCCCCCGAAGTCGGAGACCTGGCTATCGGACATGGCTAGCTTTCTCTGTTTGGAGAAAATCAAATTCGCCTTGAGAGGGTCACTGTTAGGGTTCGCCCGGAGGTGGCAACCGTTCGTCGACTTCTTTGCAGAAAATTAATTGTCATCAGAAGGCGGGGGGTTAATTAAGGTGGGACCTGTAAGGGAGGAAGCAGACATTTGCACTAGGTTGAATGTCTCATGTACATTGTTTATTTTGTTGTTGTTGTAAAACCAAAAATACCTCAATAAAATGTTTCTTAAAAAAAAAAAAAATCCTGTTCAGGGCAGTTACCCTCCGGACTGCCAACACGACGGGGGGTGGTTCACTTACCTTGGAGGCCGGCACCATGTGGCGGTTGATGCTGCCAGTAGGCCGAGGTGCAGTGCAGCCTAAGGCCAGGATTTGAAGTGAAAATGCAGCTCAGTGTGTGAGTTGGGGTGACCTACCATGAGCAGCTGCAGCAACAACACCAGCAAAAGCAGCAAGTGTTCGGCCTCGGATTGGGCGATGCCTGCGGTTCGGTGCCGTCTCCTTCATTCCTTGTTTCTGCCCTCTTCCCCATTTCAGGTCGCTCGAATCCCACGCACTTGAAAAAAAAATAATGGAGAAATAAAAAAGGTTCTCAATAAAAGTAATGACGACATAATGGTCACGGTGTGGGGGCCTTGCTTGGGTTAAACAGCTGATTTTGTTTGTTTATTCACAGGGTCTGGGTATCGCTGGCATGTCCGACCTCTGCCAGCTGGAAGGACAGGAGCAGCAGATTCATGGAAACCCCCACCATCTGGAAGGTCCCCTGCTAGTCGCCATCCTGACTTGGAAACATATCTCCGTTCCTTCACTGTCGCTGGGTCAAAATATTGGAACTCTATTTCTCACAGCAAATGGGCTGCAGCGGTTCAAGAAAGCGACTCACCACCACCTTCTCAAGGGCAATTAGGGATGGGCAACAAATATTGGTCGAGCCAGCAACGCCCACATCCCATGAACATATAAAAAATATATTGTCCATCTCTAATCCCCCCGGAGGAAGTGCCGCTCCCACTTCCTTGAACCGCATTTTTTTTCTTCTTTTCTTCAATAAATTTAGAGTACCCGATTAATTTTTTACAATTAAGGGGAAATTTAGCGTGGCCAATCCACCTAGCCTGCACATCTTTTGGGTTGTGGGGGCGAAACCCACGCAAACACGGGGAGAATGTGCAAACTCCACACGGACAGTGACCCAGAGCCGGGATCGAACCCTGGGACCTCGGCGCCGTGAGACAGCAGTGCTAACCACTGCGCCACCAGTGCTGCCCTTCTTGAACCGCTTGTCACAACTGAGTGGTTTGCTAGGCTGTTGCAGAGGGCAAATTAAGTCAACTCCGGGGGGTCACAGGTTGAGCCGGCTTCCAATTCACTGTGGCCTGTTTCTGCACAAGCCCAACTTCACAGTCAATGTGTTTGGTGCAGCTTTGCTGAAGAGAGCAGTTCCGCCCCATGGTGCTGTTAGAAAGCGTTTCCCATTTCTGTAAAATATCATAACGATGGTGTTCTGATGAGACAAGGAGGGAGAATCTCTCCCTCACAATTTGGTAACTAAGGACATGGATTCCACCAAAACGAGGAGAACTTATGAATCCAATTCGAGAGAATTATTAGCATGTGGACACCAGGAGAAGCAGTGGCAGGTTCTCAAATACAAAGAAGAACAAAGAAAATTACAGCATAGGAACAGGCCCTTTCGGCCCTCCCAGCCTGTGCCGATTCAGATTCTTTATCTAAACCTGTCGCCTATTTTCCAAGGATCTACTTCCCTCTGTTCCCCGCCCGTTCATATATCTGTCCAGATGTATTTTAAATGGTGCTATCGTGCCCGCCTCTACCACCTCCGCTGGCAAAGCGTTCCAGGCACCCACCACCCTCTGCGTAAAAAACCTTCCACGTACATCTCCCTTAAACTTTCCCCCTCTCACCTTGAAATCGTGACCCCTTGTAATTGACACCCGCACACTTGGAAAATGCTTGCTGCTATCCACCCTGTCCATACCTCTCATAATTTTGTAGACATCAATCAGGTTCCCCCTCAACCTCCGTCTTTCCAACGAAAACAATCCTAATCTACTCAACCTTTCTTCATAGCTAGTACCCTCCATACCAGGCAACATCCTGGTGAACCTCCTCTGCACCCTCCCTCAAGCATCCACATCCTTCTGGTAATGTGGCGCACAGTATTCCAAATGTGGCCTAACCAAAGTCCTATACAACTGTAACATGACCTGCCGACTCTTGTACTCAATACCCCGTCCGATGAAGGCAAGCATGCTGTATGCCTTCTTGACCACTCTATCGACCTGCGTTGCCACCTTCAGGGTACAATAGACCTGAACTCCCAGATCTCTCTATACATCAATTTTCCTCAGGACTCTTCCATTGACCATATAGTCCGCTCTTGAATTAGATCTTCCAAAATGCATCACCTCGCATTTCCCTGTATTGAACTCCATCTGCCATTTCTGTGCCCAACTCTACAATCTATCTATATTTTGCTGTATTCTCTGACAGCCCTCCTCGCTATCTGCAACTCCACCAATCTTAGTATCATCTGCAAACTTGCTAATCAGACCACCTATACCTTCCTCCAGGTCATTTATGTATATCACAAACAGCAGTGGTCCGAGCACGGATCCCTGTGGAACACCACTAGTCACCTTTCTCCATTTTGAGACACTCCCTTCCACTACTACTACTCTCTGTCTCCTGTTGCCCAGCCAGTTCTTTATCCATCTAGCTCGTACACACCCTGGACCCCATGAGACTTCACTTTCTCCATCAGCCTACCACGGGAAACTTTATCAAACGCTGTGTCAATAGGTGAGGAATAAAAATTGGAAGTGGTGTGAGAGAAAGGGACAGCTTTAGCAATATGCCACAGGCACACTGGATCAAAGAGTGTCCTTCACTGTCAAAGATTTAATTGAATTCCTAATATCCCAAAGGAATTATTTTCTGGTCGCTGGCAACAACACTGCTGAGTGTAAAACTTTCCCCAGCCCCTGGGAATTCTTATGTCGAATGCCCTCCGGTCACACCATCCTGACTTGGAAATATGTCGCTGTTCCTTCAGTGCCACTGCCATGGGTGGGACTGGAAGATACTGCCGCCAGGAATGGCCGGGAGATTTCCGTCTGTATCTCTGCTCAGATGTACAAAATTGTTACAGCACAGAAAGAGACCACTCGGCCCGTAATGACTGTGTAAGTTGTAGCAAACTCATCAAAGGACCAAAATGAACTGGACATGTTGGAACAGGACATTCCATTTTAAACGGGCAGATCAGGCAGACAACAGAATCAAGACAAACAGGCATGAAACAGCCCAATCTCATTCAGAGACCAGGGGCAGTTGAAATGCAAATCACTTGCAGCCAGAAAGACTCACAATACCTTAATGGGATAACAAGTTATCTCCAGCGGCCATTGTCAAGAGACCAGGGGCAGTTGAAATGCAAATCATTTATTGTCCTGGCCAGATGGAAGCACAATACCTTAATGAGATAACGATTAAAGTTGTCTCCAGTGACCATTGTCAAGATACCAGCAGAAAGCAGAGACATTGCAAGCTTTTTGTAAGGGCACTGATTAAAATCAAATGACATTATGACACCTTGTGATTGGGGAACTTGATCACTTCCATTCTGTCAACAATCAGAAAGGCTTCCTTTGTCCTGGAACTGACCCTGTGGGAGGGTCAGTGTTTCACCCATTCAGGGTTCTGCCCTTAAAAAGTCATGTCTGAGGAACTCTGCCCTCCTGCAAGAACTCTGCTCCCCTGCAAGAACTCTACTCTCCTGAAAGAAACTCTACTCTCTTGCCTGACACACGCTTCGCCTGGCTGAAAATAGACCACGAGAGCTGAAGGAGTAACAGCCGCGAGGACTAGCCAGTTTAAAAGAAGATCTAAAGAAATCTGTGTCAACGTTTTTTTAGCTATCCTGTCCCTGGAGCGGTGAGTATATTCCTCCAGCTCACAGAAAACTCCCAATTAGTATAGCTAGTTGAGGATTGGGGTGGGTGAGTGAATGTATGTGTGTTTGCGTCGCTAAAGTAAATCTGTATAAACTGTAAGAATTTTCGATGTGCCGTTTAGCCTCTTGTTTTACACATAGTATTTCATAATCGGTGTGTGTGTGGACGCTAATCTCAGTTGCAGAAGACTTAATTTCTCTTGAATAAATCAATTATTTTAAAACTACCATCATTGTGGTTCTCACCTTCCTTTCACTGTCCGCTCTGGTCAAGTCACAATAATTGCCAGGACATAATCCCATAGTCAAGGACCGGAAAAGGGAATCTGAGTGCTTCGAACACGCTCACTCAAGAGAGGCTACTGGTCAGGAATAAACAGTGGTCCCTCTTTCTCTCTCTCTGTTGTGAAGTTACACTAGTGAGGCACTTCCAGGTGACATTTCTCCATCACAGGAGAGAGACTCACACAGGTGTAGGTGGCAGTCAGGGTAACTGGTGTGGCATAAGGACAACCTCACTGGTTAGGTATAAACAGTGAGACATGCCCCCTCTCTCTTGAGAAGCTGTCCCAGTGCGACACTTCCGGGTCGTGGTTTTGGCACCTGTGGGAGAGAGACACCCACAGCCTGTTGTGGAGTAAAGGAAACCCTTTTCGTTACAACTGTGTCGACCCTCTGAACGAACAATGCACAGAGTGTCATTCCCCCGCCTTCTCCCCATAACCCCACACATTCTTCCTTTTCCGAAAACAATCCAATTTCCTTTTGAAAGCCTGGATTGATCCGACCTCCACCAGACTCAGGCAGTACGTTCCAGATCGCTCGCTATGTGGATCTGTCTCCACCACACTCGGACAGTGTTCCACTGTCCCCACCACACTCTCAGACAGTGTGTCCCACTGTCTCCACCACACTCTCAGACAGTGTGTTCCACTGTCTCCACCACACTCTCAGACAGTGTGTTCCACTGTCTCCACCACACTCTCAGACAGTGTTCCACTGTCTCCACCACACTCTCAGACAGTGTGTTCCACTGTCTCCACCACACTCTCAGACAGTGTTCCACTGTCCCCACCACACTCTCAGACAGTGTTCCACTGTCCCCGCCACACTCTCAGACAGTGTGTTCCACTGTCTCCACCACACTCTCAGACAGTATTCCACTGTCTCCACCACACTCTCAGACAGTGTGTTCCACTGTCTCCACCACACTCTCAGACAGTGTGTTCCACTGTCTCCACCACACTCTCAGACAGTATTCCACTGTCTCCACCACACTCTCAGACAGTGTGTTCCACTGTCTCCACCACACTCTCAGACAGTGTGTTCCAGATCACTCCCTGTTTGAAAAAGTCCCCCCCCCCCGCCCCATTGCTTCTTTTGCCAATTGCATTAAATTGCTGTCGTCTGGTTCTCAATCCTTCCACCAATGGGACAGCGTCCCCCTATATATTCTATCCAGACCCCTCATGATTCTGAATATCTCTCGGTGTTACAATCCCTCATAGAACAGTACAGCACAGAACAGGCCCTTCGGCCCTCAATGTTGTGCCGAGCCATGATCACCCCACTCAAACCCACATATCCACCCTATACCCGTAACCCAACAACCCCCCCCCCCCTTAACCTTACTTTTATTAGGACACTACGGGCAATTTAGCATGGCCAATCCACCTAACCCGCACATCTTTGGACTGTGGGAGGAAACCGGAGCACCCGGAGGAAACCCACGCAAACAGGGGGAGGACGTGCAGACTCCACACAGACAGTGACCCAGCCGGGAATCGAACCTGGGACCCTGGAGCTGTGAAGCATTTATGCTAACCACCATGCTACCCTGCTGCCCCTCTAAGGGGTCGGAACCTACATTGTATCAGGTTCCTCTCCTACACCTTGGAATACAAACTCCCCAGGTAATTAGGGGCGGAGCTTCCTCCCAATTGGAAGAATGCCCGCAGGATATAAACTCCGGCTTGGGAGTAGGTCGGGAAGGAGGACCCTGAGAGGAGTGGGGAGAGAGAGAGTTATTGTATTGTGGAGTAGCAGAATAAACCTTGTTGTATCGTGTCTGTCTGGCTACGTGCGGTGTCCTGATCTTTGGTCACAACATGAACAAATCCATATTTTGCTTCTATTGAGCCTCCAGCAACTGAGGCTTTTTGGAGAGGAATTCCAGATTTTCTGAACTTCATTGCTTGAAGCAGCGTTTGCTCATTTAACTGTAAAACAGCCTGTCTCCAATCTTAAAATTAAGTCCCTTATTCTGGATTCCACCACCACAGGGAATAGTGACTTCATATCGGGCCCATCAAATCCTGTGACCTCTCCATTAATCTGAGGAAGGAGCTGTGCTCCGAAAGCTCGTGTTTGAAACAAACCTGTTGGAATTTAACCTGGTGTTGTACTTACTGTGCTCACCCCAGTCCAACGCCGGCATCTCCACATCATGGCCTGTGAATGTTGATTAACCTTTTTAAACTCAAGAGCTGTAATGGATCTCTGTAATGGGCCAATGAGGAACAAGGAAAAGAAAGCTCTTCCTCCCAGTTGCCATGCATGGTTGCTGTTGGATTCTGGGCAAGGATTGTGCCACGAGAGCCTTTGATGCTCATCCCCCCCCCCCCCCCCCCCCCCCCCCCTCCCTAACATCCTGTCAACTGTCGGTGCTCGGTTAACCCCAGGTCGGTTGGGGTCTGTACTTTACCCCAGCAAGGAATCTGCATCTCCCAGCAACAGGGGCACAGGGAAGAGAGAGAGAATTGTGAAAAACACACCTTTAGCTCCCATTGAGAAACTAGATGGGCCAAATTTAGAAAACAATATAGAGAAACGCACGGAATTGGAAAACGAAGCTATCACTGGTGAGGGGTTGGGCTGTTCGGTGGTTATGTTACTGCAATACTAATCTAGAAACCTGGACTAATACCCTAGAACGTAAGTCCAAATCGCACCGTGAACGGTTTGAAAATTTGAATTATTTAAATTCAAAGTTGGACTCAGTCCAAATGGCCGAGAAGCCGAGAAGATTGTTGTATTCACTCAGCAAGTTCACCGATTGACCTTACCTGGCCGTGCGTGACTCGAGTCCCACGCAAACATAAAGGACTCTTAACTCCCCTCTGAGGTGGCCTTGCAATCAACTATATCAGCGACACCCCGATCTCAAAGAAATGCCAGCCAGTCAGTCAGCGAAGATGATTCGGGTTTGATTCTTGAAGACATTTGTTGATTTTAGATTTGGGTCAAGCAGTGAGATCGTTTAGTCTCCCCGCCCCGCGATTCGGAGGTCATCTTTTTCCATCCCCACCCCATCAATCCCACCAAATGTTCAAACTTACCCATCAGTTGCTCACTATTGAATGGGCAGCATCGTAACAGCAGGACATTAACAAGGTCTGACAGTCCCTGAAGTTCCGATCTGCTGCTAAACACAGGGAGGCACTAATCATTATGGAAACACATTGTACATCACCCTGGAAAGATCACTTCCAACTGGGGCAGGATGAGCTGCCGCTTTATCCATCAACAATCACACTCAGTTCCCCCCCCCTCCACTCTCACACCTGCCCTTTCTCTGACTGCACAACAACTTGGACTTTCATATCGCCCTTACCACATTAAAACGTCTCACAGTGCTTCTCAAGAAGGTTAATGGACAAAATTTGACACTGAGCCAAGTAGGAAGATATCAAGATCGGGAGAACAAAAGTGTTGTCAAAGAGGTAGCTTTTAAGGAGCATCTTAAAGGAGAGGGAGAGAGGACGAGAGGGGTGCAGGGAGGGGGGTGGCGTAGGGCATGGGGCGGGGGGGGGGGGGGGGGGGGGGTGATGGAATTACAGAGCTCAGTGCCCAGACAGTGAAAACTCAGGGCCAATTAAAATCAGGCATGCCCCGATATCTACAATTGGAGGAGTGCAGAGATTTTGAAAGGTTGTCGAGCTGGAGGAGTTTTTTGTGATAAGGAGGAATTCTCAATCACACACAGCCTCACTCAAACGAACATACGAATTAGGAGCAGGTGTGGGCCACTTGACCATTTTGAGCCGACTCAATAATATCATGGCTGATCTGAGTGTAACATCAACTACACATTCCCGCCTACACCCAATAACCTTTCACCCCTTTGTTAATCAAGGATACATGGGCGGGATTCTCGGACCCCCCGGTGGGTCAGAGAATTGCCGGGGGGATGCGTAAATCCAGCCCGGCCACCCCGCGATATTCTCCGGCCCCCCCAAAAATCCTGTCGACGTGAATCGTGCCGCGCGCCTCGGAGAATGTCGTGGACCAGCGTGATGCAACAGGCCCCGGGGCCGCCCCAATTCTCCGGGCCGGATGGGCCGAAGTCCTGCCGACGGGATCACAGGCACCTGGGACAGAAGGGGAGGAGTCCGAGGTGTCACAGTGTTCCGGGTCCTCCCCTACAGGGGGACCCAGAATGGGCCTCAGCATCTCCTCCTCCCTCGGGGTGCTCAATGGCCCCCGGGCCTCAACATGGGTCGGGGATGCGAACCCACCAAGCATCCGACGTTCCCCCCCAAAACCTAGCGCTGACAGTCCTGGAGGCTGGCCCTGGTATCAACAAGGGTCTGCAAGTTTGCAGCCATGGAGGTCAGGGAGTTGGCCATCCCTGTCTGTGTCAGGGCGACGCCGGCCATCACCTGGGCAATGGCGCAATGCTTTCAGCCATAGCCTGCTGAGACTGGGCCATGGCCTGCAGAGACTGGGCCATGGCCTGCTGAGACTGGGCCATGGCCTGCTGAGACTGGGCCATGTCCTGCTGAGACTGGGCCATGGCCTGCTGAGACTGGGCCATGGCCTGCTGAGACTGGGCCTTGGCCTGCTGTGACTGGGCCCTGGCCTGCTGAGACTGGGCCGTGGCCTGCTGAGACTGGGCCTTGGCCTGCTGAGACTAGGCCGTGGCCTGCTGGGACTGGGCCATGGCCTGCTGGGACTGGGCCATGGCCTGCTGCGACTGGGCCGTGGCGTGCTGAGACTGGGCCGTGGCCTGCTGAGGCTGGGCCATTGCCTGCTGGGACTGCGCCATGGCCTGCTGAGACTGGGCCACTGCCTGCAGAGACTGGGCCATGGCCTGCTGGGACTGCGCCATGGCCTGCAGAGACTGGGCCATGGCCTGCTGGGGCTGCGCCATGGCCTGCTGAGACTGGGCCATGGCCTGCTGGGACTGCGCCACGGCCTGCTGAGACTGGGCCTTGGCCTGCTGAGACTAGGCCGTGGCCTGCTGAGACTGGGCCTTGGCCTGCTGAGACTGGGCCACGGCCTGCAAAGACTGGGCCGTGGCCTACTGAGACTGGGCCATGGCGTTGAGCGCCTCTGCGACCTGCTGTTGGCTCTGGCTCATGGCTTCCGGTGAGAGGGCAGCCATGTCCTGGGCCACGGACGCCGCCCGCACGGAACGCCCCAGGCCTTGCAAACTGTTCCCCATGTCTGACACCGTCGTCCCCATTGCCTTCACCGCGGACGCCACCCGTGTGGTTTCGGCCTGGGTGGCACGCATGACTGGCACCACTCCCTGCTTCTGCACACGGGTGGACTCCTCCACCTGCATCTGCAGCTGCCACAAGCCGGCCGTCACCCCCTTCGATCGTCCCTTGGTCCGTGACTGCATCGGGTCTATGGTTGGGTGTGGTAACTCCAGGAACCCAGTACCCGTCTGGGCAGCAGGTGGTTGCTTGCTCCGGGCTGCCGTCCAACCGCCCGGCCCCTTGGCTGCACCTGCCTCCACCTGCTGTACCGGGACGGCTATGTTGTGCACCAGTTAGTGTCCCAGATGCCTCATCACTAAAGTGCCCAACCGAGGTGAGTGTCTCTGCGATGGTGGAGGGTGTAGGAGATAGCAGTGGCATAATGCCATGCTCCTCATCCGACCCAAAGTCCAGGGTCCCCTGGAGTGGTGATTCTTGTCCATCCGTCCCCTTTGTGTGGGTGTCGTGTGCGTCAGTGTCCTGTGCATCAATGTCCTGGGCGTCAGTGTCCTGGGTAGGTGTGTCCTGGGTCAGCTGTGATGGGCACCTGCCCCCTCGTCACTGGCTGTGGTCCACCGGCTTCGCCGCACTCGCATTAGATGGGGGCGCATCTCCCTGGTGCTCCAGGTCTGTCCCTGGCTTGTGGCCGCCCTGGATCGTCCTGGGGGCAGTCGGCATCCGCGGGGACGGGTGGGTCGATGCTTGGTCCTGCAATACACAATACAGCATGCATGGTTAGACACACAGACGGGGATAGGGGGCAAGGGGGACATGGGGAATAAGGAGGATATGGGGGATATGGGAGAAGGGAGATATGGGGTGAGGGGATATGGGGAAAGGGGATATGGGCAAAGGGGGATATGGGGGAAGGGGATATGGGGAGGGGGATATGGGGGAAGGGGGATATGGGGAATATGGAGGATATGGGGGAAGGGGATATGGGAAAGGGAATATGGGGGAAGGGTCATATGGGGAAAGGGGGATATGGGGATATGGGGTGAGGGGGAATTGGGGAGGGGGATATGGGAGATTTGGGGGATCTGGGGATATGGGGTGAGGGGGAATTGGGGAGGGGGATATGGGGGATTTGGGGGATATGGAGATGGGGATATGGGGAAGGGGATATGGGGTAAGGGGGATATGGGGAATGGGGGATATGGGGTAAGGGGATATGGGAGATATGGGGGAAGGGGATATGGGGAAAGGGGATATGGGGGATCTGGGGGATATGGGGTGAGGGGGAACTGGGGAGGGGGATATGGGGGATAGGGGGTATGGGGAAGGGGATATGGGGGATATGGGGGAAGAGGATATGGGGAAGGAGGATATGGGAGAAGCAGGATATGGGGATATGGGGGAAGAGGATATGGGGTGAGGGGGAATTGGGGGAGGGGGATATGGGGGAAGGGGAAAAGGGGGATATGGGGGAGGGGGATATGGGGGAAGGGGGATATGGGAGATTTGGGGTGAGGGGGAATTGGGAGAGGGGGATATGGGGGAAGGGAGATATGGGGGATATGGGGAAAGGGGATATGGGGAAGGGGATATGGGGAAGGGATATGGGGGATATGGGGAAAGGGGGATATGGGGATATGGGGAAGGGGGAAAACGGGGAAGGGGATAATGGAGAAGGGGATATGGGACTATGCAAGATATGGGGAAGGGGATATGGGAGATATGGGAGAAGGGAGATATGGGGAAGGTGGGATATGGGGAAGGGGCAATGGGGGATGGGGATATGGGGGAAGGGGGATATGGGGGAATGGGGATATGGGGATATGGGGGAAGGGGATATGGGGGAAGGGAGATCTGGGGAAGGGGATATGGGGGATATGTGGGAAGGGGATATGGGGGAAGGGGGATCTGGGGGAAGGGGATATAGGGAAGGGGATATGGGGATAGGGAAGGGGATACAGGGTAAGGGGATATGGGGAAGGGGATATGGGGAAGGGGGATACAGGGTAAGGGGATATGGGGAAGGGGATATGGGGGATATGGGGGAAGGGGGATACAGGGTAAGGGGATATGGGGAGGGGATATGGGGGAAGGGGCATATGGGGAAAGGGGGATATGGGGTGACGGGGAATTGGGGAGGGGGATATGGGGAAGGGGAAAGGGGGATATGGGGAGGGGGATATGGGAGAAGGGGGATATGGGGGATTTGGGGTGAGGGGGAATTGGGGGAGGGGGATATGGGGGAAGGGAGATATGGGGGATATGGGGAAGGGGAAAAGGGGATATGGGGAAGGGGATATGGGGAAGGGAATGTCAGGGATATGGGGAAAGGGGATATGGGGATATGGGGGAAGGGGGAAAACGGGGAAGGGGATATGGGAGAAGGGGATATGGGGGCAATGGGGGATATGGGGAAGGGGGATATGGGGCTATGGGGGATGTGCAAGATATGGGGAAGGGGATATGGGAGATACGGGAGAAGGGAGATATGGGGAAGGTGGGATATGGGGAAGGGGGCTATGGGGAAGGTGGGATATGGGGAATGGGGGCTATGGGGAAGGGGATATGGGGAAGGGAGATATGTGGGCTATGGGGGAAGGGGGATATGGAAGATATGGGGAGAGGGGAATATGGGGCAAGAGGGATATGGGGAGTGGAATATGGGGGAATGGGGATATGAGGGAAGGGAATATGGGGGCTATCGGGGAAGGGGGATATGGTGGATATGGAGTAAGGGGGAATTGGGGGAGGGGGATATGGGGAAGGGTGATATGGGGGAATATGGGGGAAGGGGATATGGAGGAAAGGGGAAAAAGGGGAAGGGGGATATGGGGAAGGAGATATGGGGGAAGGGGATATGGGGGATATGGGGAAGGGGATATGGGGGATGGGGATATGGGAGAAGGGGATATGGGGAGGGGGATATGGGGGCTATAGGGGATATGCAAGATATGGGGAAGGGGGTATGGGAGATATGGGAGAAGGGGGATATGGGGCAAGGTGGGATATGGGGAAGGATATTATGGGGAAGGTGGGATATGGGGGAGGGAGACATTGGGGAAGGGGATATGGGGAAGGGGGATATGGAAGATATGGGGAAAGGGGAATATGGGGTAAGGGGGATATGGGGAGGGGAATACGGGGGATATGGGGAGGGGGAAAAGGGGGAAGGGGAAGGGGAATATGGGAGAAGGGTGAAAGGGGGAAGTGGGAAAGGGGGGCAGTCAGAGGGGGGTCTCACTTGGTGGTGCGCCCCTGACCTCTGCATCCACAACCTCCCGGTCCTCGGGTCCGCCTGCAAGTTCCAGGGCCCTCTCCTCATGGATGGTGAGTGGTCGCAGTTCGGGTGGACCCCCTTCGGTCCTTTCACGCTCCTGGTTGTTGTGAGCGCGCTTCTCCTGTGGGGGGAGGGAGGGTGGCAGGGATAAAAGGGCAACAGTGTTAGGCTGACATATACATACAGACCAGTGTGTATGTTGGCAGAGGTTCACAACCCATCCTGCCACTGCAGCCTGCATGGGTGGGTGCAGCCATGTCGGTTGCACCTCGGGCTGTGACGCCCATTGCGGGGTGGGGGGGGGGGGTACTCGCCTTGGCTGCCCTGACAAGGTCATTGACCTTCTGGTGGCACTGGCCGCTTGTCCATGGTGGTGACGGCCTCTGCCACTTCCCACCACAGGCGCCGGCTGAGGCGTGGTGCGACCCTGCGGCCGTTTCTGGGGTACAGGGCCTCCCTCCTCTGCTCCACTGCGTCCAGGAGCACCTTGATGTCCCGCTCCTGGAACCTCGGCGCCATGTGGCTGGCGGCCAATTTGATGGGTCTCTGTTGGCGGGGGGGGGGGGCGTCTTTTGTGCTGCATCGTCGGGGGGGGGGGGCATCTTTTGTGCTGCGAAGCGCGGGGACCGTCCTTTGTGCTGGGCACCGAGTGGCGTCACTGACAACGCACGCATCCATGTTCAGGTGACGCCGTCGCAAGTCGTGTCACGCCGCTGCTAGCCCGTTCCGGGCCGCAGAATTCACGATGTTTCGGGAAGCCCGACGCCGGAGTGATTCGCGCCGTTTTTGCCGCCGGGTCGGGCCATCGCGTCGATTCACGGAGAATCCTGCCCCACATCTCTCTGCCTTTAAAATATTCAGCGACTCTGCTTCCACTGCCTTTTGAAGAGAGTTCCAGAGACTCACCACCCTTTGAGAAAATAAAATTCACCCCATCTCTGTCTTAAATGAGCGACTCTTATTTTTCAACAGTGACCCTTAATTCTAGATTCTCCTCTAAGAGGAAACATCCTCTCCACATCCACCCTGTCAATCCCCCTCAGGATGTTAAATATCCTGTCACATACGCAGCGAGCGCCATTCAGAATTACATACACAAACTGGCATGCTTATACATGTCTATCACACACACTCATACAGTGTTAAACATATACCCATCACTCGTTCAAGGACACACACAGACGACACATCCCACACTCGTGTGGCATGCCACACTCACTATCGTACACATTTTCTCTCTGCACACATTCAACTAGAAGTGACGATTGTGGACAACGTTTCCTGACACAATCGGAATTAGTCAGTTTGAATCCCGCCCACTTTAGTCTCCATCAGATATGTATTTAGCACCTTATTGACTATTGTCTCTCATACAGACTCTCTCTCATACGTAACTTCTCCCTTCCATACAGACACTCTCGCACAAGTACACACATTTTTTTAATGAAAGAACTTACATTTATATTGCCCTTTGCACAAACCCAGGCATCCCAAAGCGCCTGGCAACCAATGGAGTACTTCTGAAGTGCAGTTATTGTTGTAATGCAGGAAAGGTAACAGCCAATTGTGCCACTTGAACTTTCTGAACTAGAGGCAAGTCTTGCACCATAGTACAACTCCTCGTGTACTCTGCTGCATACCTATCCGAATATATACACACCCATGTACACAATTCTACAGTCACTCTGTCTTGCAAACTCTGATGTACATGTGTGGTTGCTCTCAGGTGGGGCATGGTTCTAAAGCATCCCATTTCCTTCAGCAATCCTGTTTTTGGGTCTGATACCCTGAAATGACGATGTGAGAATGTTTTCTGCACTATCGGGTGTGGAACAATAGAGGTTCCCTGTACAGAAGGAGGCCAATTGGCCTTTTGCGTCTGTCGCCCGTTTGCTTGAATAATCTGATCCCACTGTTCCACACACTTACCATACCTGTTTTAAATATCTATCCAGCTTTTCTTTCCTTCCTCGAGCACTCCCCGGGCAAGGTATTCTGTGCTGAAACAATTAGCCCTCTGTGTAAAGCAATATCTCATAACCTCTCGCCTCACTTTCTCAAAGAACAATTTTAGATTGATGATCCCTCGTCACAGAGGAAATAACCTTTCCTCATTCGTAAACAAGCCCTTCACTTTTAGACACCTTCCTTGCTCTGGTGAAAACATTCCCCGTATCACGGTCTCTCCTCAGTTTCATGTCACTGATAAATCCACACTGCATGCAGTCTGCTTTAAATACTTCATGTAATGGACAGCACAAAACTGCGCCCAGTCATATAACTAAGGCTGAAGTTTTGTTCCATTGATCTGGTGCTTATTATCCCAATTATAAAACCCCATGAAGTGACCAGGAAAACCACTATACCGCCCCATGATAACTCGGACACCTCCGCCTGAACTCTCAGACAGCCAGCGGACCTGAACTTCAAAGGATTCCATCATTAGCGGGACCCATTAGGGGTCCAGCGCTGTGGGAAAATTCTTGAAAATTGTCCGACACAATAGCAACATCTAAATCTGACCTTCTGATTAACAATACCGTTCCAAATAATACTCCCACACTGATAATCTGCAGAAAGGTCGGTCTGAACAAATGAGTACGTTACCTTGGCTGCCAGCACTAACGATCTCAAGCGGGAAAACATCGGGCACTGCCCCGGAGAACTCCAGACTGGTGCGGCCCCGACAGGGCTGCTGCCGGTCTCCGTGTGGAGTGGGCATGTCTGAGCCCTGTTCCTGCCCAAAGGCTGGAAAGGAACACAGGCCCAGGTGTTGGGGGGGGATTGATCTCATCCAGCATATCCTCCAGAGCATCACTCAGTCTCCTAGTTCTCACTCTGACAGGATTGAGCTAGCAGATTTCACATGTCTGGAGGGAAGCTATTGTTCTCTTTACCTGTTGAATAGTAACTGGGCGAGAGCCAGTGTGGGTTCTGTGCACAGTCATCATACTGTCAGCAAGAATCCCAGACAAAGCATTTTCACAATAAATCGGATTTATTTTCCGTTGAATTTATGGTTCTCACGCAGTGAGGTAAATCAAGACAAAAATATTGCACACACAGACAAACTCATTTTGGGAGTTACAAATAATGTTGTTTGCATTAAAATCAAGAGAGCGCTCCAATACAGGGGCAGTGAGGTAATACGGTCTGTCTTCATGCCAGCCACATAGTTTATTCCACAACCCCATCATCTTTACTGCTCCACCAGGCTCATGCCTGAAGCCGAGGCCTCCTCGAAGTTAGGCCTCAATAATTTGGCTGCTGATCGGGCCTCCGGTATCAACGTTCAGATTTACGACTCTCCTATTTTCCTCCCCCAGATGCAAGCAACTTGTTGTGTTGCCAAGGTTTGAGGCCTTAGAGCCCATTGACTTGAGCAGGGCTGGCATGGGGCTCGGCCTGTCCTCTCTGCTGGAAAATTTCTGACACTGGAATAGGCTCTTTGCTAGTGGCTGCAATGAGGATTAAAATCAACGTGGTTCTGGAGGGGCTTGATAGGGTGGACCCTGAGGGATTGTTTACCCTGAGGAATATAAAACATGGGTCCCCAATCTCAGGATAAAGGGGGGACAATCTTTCGGGACTGAGGTGAGGAGAAATGTTTTCACTCAAAAAGTTGTGAATGCTTTGGATTCTGCACCCCAGAGGGTTGTCGATGCGACATTGTTGAATACATTTAAGGCCGAGACGGACAGATGTTTGGTGCCTAAAGATTTCATAGATATCATAGAATTTACAGCGCAGAAGGAGGCCATTCGGCCCATCGAGTCTGCACCGGCTCTTGGAAAGAGCACCCTACCTGAAGTCAACACCTCCACCTTATCCCCATAACACAGTAACCCCACCCAACACTAAGGGCAATTTTGGACACTAAGGGCAATTTATCATGGCCAATCCACCTAACCTGCACATCTTTGGACTGTGGGAGGAAACCGGAGCACCCGGAGGAAACCCACGCAGACACGGGGAGAACGTGCAGACTCCGCACAGACAGTGACCCAAGCCGGAATTGAACCTGGGACCCTGGAGCTGTGAAGCAATTGTGCTAACCACAATGCTACCGTGCTGCCCAGAGGGTTGTGGATGCGACATTGTTGAATACATTTAAGGCCGAGAATTAAGGGATATGCGGAACTGGCAGATCAGTGGAGTTGAAGCCCGGGATTAGCCATGACTGTACTGAATGGATGATCAGACTCGATGGGCGGTATGGTCTAAACCTGCTCCTATTTCTTATGTTCTCACAGAATGGAATGGTTGATAGAATGGAACTAAAATGAGTCAATGTGCCTCTGGGGCCTGTGAAACACCAGCAGATTGTCTCTTTTAGCCCTGAAAACATGTGCCACAAGGTCCAATTCCTCATCCACAATCCTCCACTCCCTTATCTCCCTCAGCGTTTCCTCCCTTTCTGACGCACTATCAATTACACAAAGACGAGAGTAGGATGTAATCAAGGCTTTATTACACTAAGATGTGTGGCCTCCGACAGCAGCTGACGAAATGGCTGCTGTACGGGGAGCACACATATTTATACTCCGCCTATTGGTGGAGCCAGAAGGCAGGGGTCTACCCCTGTACCTGTAGTACAGAGATCTTACCGTAAAGCACCTATATCTACATCCCATATATACAATATGTACATCAGTGGTGACTACCACATTCACCCCCGGTGCCTTGATCTGTCGTCCAGAACGCCGTAGTGCTGGAACTCCAGCGGCGGCTTGGTCTTCAGTGACTCGGGGAGTGTGTTGAAATCCTCTTCATCCCCGGGTGCGGGCAAGGGGAGGACGGATTGTCCCGGAGGAGGGGTATAGGTGGGGTGTGCTGGGGAAGGGAGGGTGGCGCCCGGGCAGAGGGGGGTGGGTGTGGGGAACCAGCTGGTGCCAGGTCCCTGAGGGAGACTATGTCTTGGCGGCCGTCGGGGTACGCTACGGAAGGGTACTGCGGGTTGGCGTAAAGTAGCTGAACCCTCTCAACCAACGGGTCCACCTTGTGGAGTCGAACGTGTCTACAGAGGAGAACGGGTCCTGGAGCTGCTAGCCACGTCGGGAGTGAAACCCTGGAGGTGGACTTCCCAGGGAAGGCAAAGAGACGTTCATGGGGGGTTTCATTAGTTGCTGTGCACAGGAGCTACCGAATGGAGTGAAGTCGGGGAAGACCTCCTGCCAGCAGGAGGACGGGAGATTTATGGACCGTAGGGCCAGCTGGATGGCCTTCCAGACCCTCCCATTCTCCCTCTCCACCTGCTCGTTTCCCCTGGGGTTGTGGCTGGTTGTCCTGCTCAAGGCAATGCCCCTGTTGAGCAGGTGCTGGGGCAGCTCATCGCTCATGAATGAGGATCCCCGGTCACTGTGGACGTAGGCGGGGAAACCGAACAGAGCGAAGGTGGTGTTGAGGGCTTTGATGACGGTGGCAGACGTCATGTTGGGGATGGGACGGCAAAGGGGAATCGGGAATATTCATCGGCCACACTCAGAAAGTACGTGTTGCGGTCGGTGGAGGGGGGGGGGGGCCTTTAACGTCCACGCTGAGGCGTTCAAAGGTGTGGGAGGCCTTCACCAGGCCCGCAAGGTCTGGCCAGTAGAAGTGCGGTTTACACTCCACGCAGACCTGGCAGTCTCTGGTGATCGCCCTGACTTCCTCGATGGAGTAGGGCAGGTTGCGGGCCTTGATGAAATGGTAAAAACGTGTGACCCCAGGGTGACAGAGGTTGTCGTGCAGGGTCCGGAGGCGGTCCACTAGTGCGTTGGCACATGTACCTCGAGATAGGGCATCGGGTGGGCTCGTTGAGCTTACCAAGCGATACAAAATCTCGTAGTTGTAGGTGGAGAGCTCGATCCTCCACCGCTGTGTGTTATGACACATGAAGGCAACCGACCGTTGGTCAGTGAGGAGAGTGAATCTCCTGCCGGCCAGGTAATGCCTCCAATGTCGCACAGCTTCAACGACCATTTGGGCCTCCTTTTTGAATGAGGAGTGCCGAATTTCAGAGGCATGGAGGGTGCGGGTAAAGGATGCCACAGGCCTGCCTGCCTGGTTGAGGGTGGCGGCCAGAGCGACGTCTGATGCATCGCTCTCGACTTGGAATGGTAACATCTCGTCGCCCGCGTGCATCGCGGCCTTGGCGATGTCGGCCTTGATACGGTTGAAGGCCTGATGAGCCTCAGCCGTCAGAGGAAAAACAGTGGATTGAATGAATGGGCGGGCCTTGTCCGCATAGTTTGGGACCCACTGGGCGTAATATGAAAAGAACCCCAGGCATCGTTTGAGGGCCTTGGGGCAGTGGGGGAGGGGGAGTTCCATGTGGGGTCGCATGCGATCTGGGTCGGGCCCCAGAACTCTGTTCTGGACCACATAGCCGAGGATGGCTAAGCGGTTCATGCTGAACACACACTTCTCCTTGTTATACGTGAGGTTGAGGAGAGTGGCGGTGTGGAGAAATTTGACAAGGTTGGCGTCATGGTCCTGCTGGTCGTGGCCGCAGATGGTGACATTGTCCAGGTATGGGAAAGTGGCCCGCAGTCCGTACCGGTCAACCATTCGGTCCATCTCCCATTGGAAGACCGAGACCCCATTGGTGATGCCGATGGGAACCCAAAGGAAATGGTAAAGGCGGCCGTCCACTTCATACGCAGTGTATGGGCGATCTGCCTTGTGGATGGGGAGCTGGTGGTAGGCAGGTTTCAGGTCCACTGTCGGGAAGACCCGGTACTGTACAATCTGATTGACCATATCAGATATGCGTGGGAGGGGGTGCGTGTCGAGCTGCGTGTACTGATTGATGGTCTGACTGTAGTCAACGACCATCCTGTTTTTCTCCCCAGTTTTGACCACTACCACTTGGGCTCTCCAGGGGCTGTTGCTGGCTTCAATGGTGCCTTCCCGAAGCAGCCGCTGGACCTCTGACCTCTGACCCCTGTCCTGGGTGCTGTACTGTCTGCTCCTGGTGGCGACGGGTTTGCAATCCGGGTTAGGTTTGCAATAAGGGAAGGTGGGTCGACCTTAAGGCTCGCAAGGCCGCACAATGTAAGGGGTGGTAGGGGCCCGCCGAATTTGAGGGTTAGGCTCTGGAGGTTGCACTGGAAGTCCAGGCCTAGTAGCAAGGCAACGCAGAGGTTGGGAAGGATATAGAGGCGGAAGCTGCTGAATGCCATGCCCTGGACAGTGAAAGTGCCGATGCAGTACCCCCGGATCGCCATGGAGTGGGATCCAGAGGCCAGAGAGATTCTCTGGTTAGCGGGGTGTACCACGAGGGAGCAGCGCCTTACCGTATCGGGGTGAATGAAGCTCTCGGTGCTCCCGGAGTCCAGCAGGCAGGAGATCTTGTGCCCGTTGACCTTCACTTTGGTTGAAGCAGTCGCGAGGTTGTGTGGTCGAGACTGGTCAATCGTGACCGAGGCTGGTCGTCAGCGGTTGCAGGCGATGAGCGGCCGGGTGAGGTGCCCGACAGGCAGGGGTCCTGAGTCGGGTAAGATGGCGGCGCTCACGGGCCGTACGTGTCATGGGGGAGGCAAGATGGCGCCCTGGGATGAACAAGATGGCGGCACCCACGGGCCACACGTGTTGCGAGTCGAGCAAGATGGCGGAGTCCACTGGCCGCACGTGGTCCGAGAAGGGGAAGATGGCTGCGCCCCCTGGCCGCACGTTGGGGGTGCCGGGACAATAGTGGCGATTGAGCGGGCCTGGCACACTGCAGCAAAATGTCCCTTCTTGCCTCAGGCATTGCAGAGGGCGTTCCGCCCCGTGCAGCGCTGTCGGGGGCATTTTAATTGCCCATAGAAGTAGCATTTGGGCCCCCCGGGGTTGGTTGGCTGCCGCGCGGCACAGGCGTGGGGTTGGCTGAAGGCGGTCACTGATGGGGGTCCACGATGGGGCGGCTGTCTGCAGAGTCCATGATGCACAGGGGGGGTGGGCTGCGTGGTCGGGGGCATAGGCCTGAATGTTGCGTGATGCGACCGTAAGCTCGTTTTCTGGTCGCCGCGAGGTCGAGCCTGGCCCCCTGTAAGAGGCGCTGACGGATGTAGGCAGACCCTATGCCCATAACGAATGCGTCTCTCATTAGCAAATTCGAGTGTTCCGTGGCCGAGACGGCCTCACAGTCACAGTCTCTAACTAGGGCGAGCAGGGCACGCCATAAATCATCCACCGATTCACCAGGAAGTTGGTGCCGCGTGGAGAGGAGATGCCTGCCGTAGATTTTGTTAGTCCGCTGAGCGTAGTTTCCCTTCAGTAGCGCCATGGCCTCTTCGTAGATCAGCGTGTCCTGGACAAGGGGAAAGACGTTGGAGCTCAGCCGCGTGTAAAGGATCTGGAGCTTCTGGAATTGTGTCTGGCGCAGACCCGATGTACGCTTCAAAACAGGCTAGCCAATGTTCAAAGTCCTTTTTGGCATTGTCTGCTTGCGGATGCAGCTGCAGGCGATCCGGCTTGATGCGGAGATCCATTTCTGAAAACTCAGTGTAATAAATTGATGCACTATCAATTACGAGAAGACGGGAGTAGAGAGTAATCGAGGCTTTATTACACTGAGATGTGTGGCCTCCTGCAGCAGCTGGCGAAATGGCTGCTGTACGGGGAGCACACATATTTATACTCTGCCTATTGGGCGGAGCCAGAAGGCAGGGATCTACCCCCGTACCTGTAGTACAGGGGCCTTACCGTAAAGCACCTATATCAACATCCCATATATACAATATCTACATCGGTGGTGACTACCAAACTGTCAACGTCTTTAAGAAGAGGAAGGATTCTGGACAGCATAGAAATTACACCATAGTGTGAGCTTGTTTGGCCCATCACACCAGCACTAAGGCTGGAACTATTAACTCTAATCCTGCTTCACTTGATCTGCGGGTGTTAATAATCACTTGTTGTTTCTCTTCTCCTCTCAGAGGAGGTAGGAGAAGGATGGTCCTCGGAGCAAGGAAGCAAGGCGGTGGCTACGTGAAAGAGAAGCTTATTGAACTTCCACTCCAGCGACCTGAGCATGTAATCAAAGCTGAAACTCCAGTGCAGTACTGTGGGACTGCACACTGTCAGAGGTGCTGCCTATCAAATGAGACTTTAAACTAAAGACCTGCCTGCCCTCTGGGTGTATACAAAAGATCCCATGGAACTATTTGAAGAGCAGGCGAGTTCTTCCCAGTGGCCGGGCCAATATTTAGCGCTGAACCAAGATCAAAAACAGATTATTTGATGAATTTTCTGAGTTTTGTTTGTGGGAGCTTGCTGTGCAGAAATTGGTTGCCATGTTTCTTACATTATAACATTATTTCAAAATGCCTCCATTGGCTGAATA
This sequence comes from Scyliorhinus canicula, assembly GCF_902713615.1. Taxonomy (NCBI): domain Eukaryota; kingdom Metazoa; phylum Chordata; class Chondrichthyes; order Carcharhiniformes; family Scyliorhinidae; genus Scyliorhinus; species Scyliorhinus canicula. The sequence continues at coordinate 305,750,094 of NC_052146.1, forward strand.
TTGCTTTGAAACCGATGAAAGATTGTGAAAAACTGATTCTCAATATCATTCCTGGACAGTCTCACTCTCAGGGCGCGATTCTCCGGAAAGATTTGTAAGTGTTGTCACGAGTGGGAATTGCAACGAGGCCGGCAACGCTATTCAACGTTAAACGGCCTACTTAACGAGGCCCCAAGGGCTTTCATGCCGCAAGTGATGGCTCGCCAGCTGATTCACCGGGATCGAGATCGCCAGACCTTCACTAACAAGGCCGAGCGGTACTTATGCAGCACTTGCTCAGCCAACCCCAGCCAACCCCAGCCAGCTCACAACAATGGCGCCGAGGACAACAGCCCCAAGATTCGGGGATGCTGACCTGGGGAGGCTCCTGGATGTGGTGGAGGCCGGGACGGATGTTCTGTTTCCCCCGAGGGTCCCGGAGGGTGAGCCACACGGCAGCCAGTGCTGCCTGGGACGAGGTGGTGGCAGCAGCCAGCTCGGGCAGTGTGACCAGGGGGACTGGCCTCCAGGCTGAAAAAAAGTCAACAACTAACACCGGGCAGCATTCCTGAAGATGTCCAAGGCTTCGCGGAGTCAGTGACGCCATGGCTGAGGGTCACGGCAGAATGTCTGACTCGCTGGAGGATGTTACTCAGTACCAGGCTGACCTGGATGTGGTTCTGTGAGACATGCTCCGCTCTCAGATGGGAATGGGCGAGGCGCTGCGGAGCTTGACCCAGTTGCAGGTGGGCATTGGCAAGGCACTGCGCAGAGCGCAGCCCAGTCACTGAGGAGCATCGCCGAGGGCGTCGACACGATGGGGCAGAGATTGGGGAAGGGCTGGCAGAGTCAGAGATGCAGTGGCAGGCAGGGCTCGAACCAGCTGCCCCTCCGTCCCATGGTGAACCCTGGGGCCCTATGGGTATCAAGCAGAAGGAGGGGGTGCTGGGCGCCAACCAAGACCCGTCCCATGGAGTAGAGATGGTGGCCACCAGCTACCCCAAATTCCACCCTCTGATGAGGCTGCATCTTGAGGTCAGCACACGGGACGGGGTGGCACGGATATGCTTGTGCCATCGCCAAGTGTGCATGGGCCCTTCGGCCCCAGAGCCCTGAGAGGATGCCCACCAAGGGCATCGAGGGCCATGAGATGGGGTAAGACGTTGGCTGTCTCCACCGCAGATGTGCATCCTGGGGAAACACCTAGACAAAGCAGTAGAGCTAGGAAAGTGAAGCACGTTGAGGATCACTAAGGGCAACGGTTGGAAGGGGGAGACGGAGTGGATAGGTAGGGGGTGCGGGGGCTGGGGGTGGGTAGGTAGGGGGTGAGGGGGGGGTGAGAGGGAGGTGGGGAGAGTGGGATGGCATCATTGGGAGCGGGGAACGGTATGACGCCTGTGACACATTAAAAACATTTGAGCATCACCAGTGTGATGTCTCTGTCACTTTGTTCCGCAATGTGGGCCGACCTCCGAACCCTTGGCCTTCTCTCCAGGCATCACCCCCCCCCCCCCCCCACACCCCCCCCGCAGCACTCCCCCACCCTCCGGCCGTGGACATGTCCCCGGAGCTTTAATTCAATGGAAATAGGTGTTAAGGGACGATAATTGGTTTCTGATTTCACCGAGGGGAGCGGGTCGGTCGCACCGCAAGCTGTTTGCCGCGGTTTCCGTTTTCCGCCTCTCCCGCTGTTCACCGGTCTCGTTTCGCTCGAGCTGAGGAATCGCGCCCTTAACCTTATGTCTTCTTGTTCTGAACTTGCCCCCACCAGAAGAAATGGTTTCTCCATATCAATCCTATCAAATCCTTTCACCATTTTAAACACCAGTTAGACTACACCTTAACCTTCTCAACTCACGAGAATCAAGATAGCTAGCCCTCACAATCTGTCAGCCTTTAGCAGGAACAGTGACCACTCAGGCTGAGCAAGCGGCCGGGATATCGCTTAGGTTTGATATGCTGAAAACAGAGGAAATGAAGTGCTGATAGAATTGGCCGGGTGTGATGGAGGGTGGGGGGTGGGGGTGGGGGGGGTGGGGTGGGGGAGGGGGGGGGGGGGGGTGGAGGGGCGGCTACGCTATTCTGGCCTCTCTTTTCGCAGTCTGTGCTGGGCCTTTCACGTTTCTCTCTTATTTCCGTTTGCTGCCTTTGAAACAATTTCCTTTCTTCTGACCCCAAGTTTCCTCTTTCGCTGTCACGTCTCAAAATCTCGCTCGGCTACTTTCAAATCCCTTTGTTCTTTCAGTATACTTCCACTGCCTCTCTGACGGTTACTTCCTTCATCATCCACCACTTTCTCCACGTCCCTGCCTTTCAACGGGCCTTTTCCCGAGCCAATAGTGTGACAGAATGATGTCGCCCAGAAGGAAATGAAATGAAATGAAAATCGCTTATTGTCACAAGTAGACTTCAAACGAAGTTACTGTGAAAAGCCCCTAGTCGCCATATTCCGGCGCCTGTTCGGGGAGGCTGGTACGGGAATTGAACCCACGCTGCTGGCCTGCCTTGGTCTGCTTTCAAAGCCAGCGATTTAGCCCAGTGTGCTGAACCAGCCCCGAAGTAAGGAGGTGCATTGTGAATGCGTGATCTCTTTGAAGGAGCTGGACCCATTCTCCATTCTTTCTCCAGAGTCCAGCCAATTTCATTTCTTCATTATTTCAATTTCTTAATCCATTTTCCATCGCCCATTCAGGCAATTCCCAACAACTCATTTCACCTTGTGAATTTATTCTATTTAATTGAACCTGTACCCAGACAGCCTTCCTGATCCTTGAACTTAACACATTTGCACCTTCTTCCTGCCCTTGAATTTGCTGAACCCGATTGAGAGGCTTATTTATACATCCGTTCCCAACTCTGACGAACTAATCATTGGCCCAGAGCTCTCTGAAAGATGCACTGGAGGAATGGCACTAGCATGACCTGCATTCAATGGGAGGACTGTTGAACAAATGCTAGTGTCCTCCTTGAAGCCAGCTCCACACACATTCAGGCAATATTCCTCCAAAATGAAAATCAACTTTGATGGACTCGACACTGTGTCCAGATGGTCAAGAAGCATCTCCCCCCAGCAGATCCAGACGGTCAAGAAGCATCTCCCCCCCAGCAGATCCAGATGGTCACGAAGCATCTCCCGCCCAGCAGATCCAGATGGTCACGAAGCATCTCCCCCCCAGCAGATCCAGATGGTCATGAAGCATCGCCCCCCAGCAGATCCAGATGGTCACGATGCATCTCCCCCCAGCAGATCCAGATGGTCACGAAGCATCTCCCCCCCAGCAGATCCAGATGGTCACGATGCATCTCCCCCCAGCAGATCCAGATGGTCACGAAGCATCGCCCCCCAGCAGATCCAGAGGGTCACGATGCATCTCCCCCCCCCAGCAGATCCAGATGGTCACGATGCACCTCCCCCCCAGCAGATCCAGATGGTCACTAAGCATCTCCCCCCCCCAGCAGATCTTGGTCTCTCAGCTCTCAGAATGACAACTTTCCGGGGAGGATAAAGAATACGCTTCAAAAACATGAAGCTCTCCGTGAAGCTCAGAAGCAGTGACATTAACGACTGGGAGGAGCTTGCCACCTATTGTTCAGAATGTCAGCCACTTGTCCATCAAGCTGCATCACACTTTGAGTCCCAACTTGATGTTGAGGCAGAACAGAGACAGAGAAAGAAAGGAAAGGACGCAACTCCTAAACTCTGAACCCCACTGCCTCATCTGCTCAAGAATCAGCCTGGTCCATGGCAGAGACCCGTGGCCTTGAGTAGACATCATTCTTTTAGTAAAATGGAGAAAATTCGGGTACAAGTCACTGACACCAATTTTTACTCTGCACCCCCGTTTGCTCAATCGTCTGGTGCTGATTTTACAAAAACCTCTCCCAGAACGATTTGCTGAACTCCACATCGTGGAAAAGGTCAATTAACCCGAGTTTCCTGCATTGACACCAGTGTTGAGCCGATTTTACCACCCAAACCCTTTCTGTCGTGTACTACCCCAACTCATTCACTGGTGTTATATTTTCGAGAGCCTTTCTTCAGGATTTTTCCTCGCCGGGATCCACTCCGCTTTTCCCTTTTTCACCCAGTGGGGAATGTATTCACCTGATGCATGAGCTGTCTGTACTGTCTGTATAATGATGTGACCCATGACCTGGAAGTGATGATACAGGCTACTTCCAGGTACTGTGCTGGAACCGGGGCCATATATAGTTCGGCCCACCTGTGGGTGGCACTCTGGCAGGCGAGTTCATGGATAATAAAGCCTAATGTTCACTCGTTCTCATGGTCTCACAGTGAATTGACGGTATAACACACCCCATTTACATGACATCAGAATACTTTACGTCGAACATGATAAAGCTTGCATTTCCACAATTGAATTTTCTCAAACATGCTGTGCCATTTGGGCAAAAATTAGAACTTTGCACCTTGATGCTAATTTTTAGACAGTAAAGGAAACTGTCCTGATTTCCCCACGGACCCGATTGTTTACACTGAGCACCGCTTGTTTTGCACCAGTTTAGTTTCTGGCTCATCCTCCAGCTGTCTAGGACAATAGGAGACCTCTCTGTCCATCACACCCATTTGGAAGCAGAGAGAATGGGAGGAGGTGTGAGCAACACTTTTTCACCCAGAGGTTGGTTGGAACCTGGAGCTCGCTGTCTGAAAGGGTGGTCAGGGCAGGAGACCTCACAACATTGAAGAAGCATTTAGACAAGCACTTGAAACAACAGAACATAGGGGCTGGTTTAGCACAGGGCTAAAGCTGGCTTTTAAAGCAGACCAAGGCAGGCCAGCAGCACGGTTCAATTCCTATACCAGCCTCCCCGAACAGGCGCCGGAATGTGGCGACTAGGGGCTTTTCACAGTAACCTCATTTGAAGCCTACTTGTGACAATAAGTGATTTTCATTTCATTTCAGTTGACACTAAGTGCTGGAAAATGGGATTAGAGTAAATACGTGCTTGATGGCCAGCACAGAAACGATGGGCTGAAGGGCCTCTTTCCACCTCTCAGCTCCTCCAATTCTGGCCCCTTACACCATCATTGCGCCTTTACCTTTCGATGCCCTAAGTTCCAGAATTCCCTCTCTAAATCTCTCCGATTCTGTGCCACTCTCTCATCCTTTAAGATCGGCTGCTTAAAACCTTGGACGTTGACCATGTCTTTGGTCATCTTTCCTAATACTCGCGAGGCATTGCATTTTGTTTGCTAACAATCCCGTGCAGCCCGTTGGGATGTTTTACATGTTAGAGGTGCTGTATAATTGTGAGTTGGCGGAGGGTGCAAACAATGGGAAACCTGGCTGACAACAGCGGGTCTGGAAGATCCCACCACCGGCCAATGGCCAATCTGCCATCCTTACCCGGTCTGGCCTACATGTGACTCCAGACCCGCAGCATAATGTCCTCTGAGATGGTCTGGTTCACCACTCAGTTGTAGAAGGAGAGCCTGCCTCGCCATTGGTGCGCACATCCCGTCAACAAATTCAAAAACAAAATCTGCAACCAACACGGTACCAAAGGAAACATTAACTGAAGGAGTGCTGCTGAGGGTGGGTAATGGAAACTGTGCCCGTGAGGGAGTAGCAGGTTCCTGAGCCAGGTTACCTGAGCAGGAAAGAGGGAGCTTTTCTTTCCACCCAGGAGTGTCATACCTGACCCGGGAGTGCCTGATGTTGTCACCAGGTGCTGCCATGTCAAAATGTTCCATTGACAAGAACAAACATCCCTCTCTCTGACAGGGGGAGGGCGGCTGGCTGGGGGTGGGGGTTGGGGGGAGAGAATTTTAAAAAGGAGAGCTCGGTTAACTATTTCAAGTTCAATTCAAGGAGGTGGTGAAGCGACGCTCAACATTTGTGATCAGCGCCCAGAACGCAAATATTGTTTTCCACAAATAACAGGACGACGGAGTGAAAGTGGGAACTTTCATCGAAGATCTGTTGAAATTCATCCTTCCCTTTACTGTCCGTGTGGAGTTTGCACATTCTCCCCGTGTCTGCGTGGGTTTCACCCCCACAACCCAAAGATGTGCAGGCTAGGTGGATTGGTCACGCTAAATTGCCCCTTCTCTGCTGAACCCCACTCTGCTGAAGCAATGACAAAACCTTGCGTTTATGCATTATCCTTAAGGCTGCAAACTGTCACAAGCCACTTCACCAGAGTCAGTATTACACAAAAATTAAGACGGAGCCCCCAGGAGACATATTAGGCCAGGTGACTGAAAGTTTGGTAAACAGGTAGGTTTCAAGGAGAGAGAAAGAGAAAAAGAGAAACAGAGAGAGAGAGAGAGAGAATGAGTTTAGGGCCTAGACACCTGGCCCCCAGTGATGAAAATTTAGGGTGGACATTAAGGGTGGTATTCAACAGCCTCTTTCTCATCTTGCCTGATTTCCTCTTCTGTTAATCCAAGGGCAAATATAATCAAACAGACCATAAATAGAACATAGAACAGTACAGCACAGAACAGGCCCTTCGGCCCTCGATGTTGTGCCGAGCAATGATACCCTACTCAACCCCACATATCCACCCTATACCCGTAACCCAACAACTCCCCCCCTACTTTTTTAAGGACACTACGGGCAATTTACCATGGCCAATCCACCTAACCCGCACATCTTTGGACTGTGAGAGGAAACCGGAGCACCCGGAGGAAACCTACGCACACACGGGGAGGACGTGCAGACTCCGCACAGACAGTGACCCAGCCGGGAACCGAACCTGGGACCCTAGAGCTGTGAAGCATTTATGCTAACCACCATGCTACCGTGCTGACCAGGAACCTGGACCTAGGAATCTAGGAACCTGATCACCATGTCCTGACTAATCCCCAGTGTATTGACACATTTTTTCACTAGTGTAAAGGTGAGCAGTGGAGAGTGAATTTTGCACTGTTGCTGATTACGCTTGTCATGTTGCAGCCCAATGCGGTGAAGTCCGGTTGGTAATTTCTACCCACCCAGCTCCTCTTCCACTGGGAGAGGGGAAGAGTCGTAATGAGGGAATGGGCTCAAACTCATATGGCACCATGAGGAGGCCATTCAGCCCATCGTATCTGTACACGGAGTGGTACCGTGTGAGGGACTTTAATTACATTGGGAGATCACTGCGATTGTTATCTTTAGAGATACATCGTATCTGTACACGCTCTTTGAAGGAGCTGACAAATTAGTCCCACTCGTACTTTAAGATGTTCACTCCACCCTGTTCTTTCCAACACGGCCCTGCCCATGTTTTCTTTTCCGGTCCACAGGCAATTCTCGTTCCAATGTTACTCTAGAATCTGCCTCCACCTTCCAAGGAGGCAAATTCCAGATCACGAAAGCTCGCTGCATAAAATAACGTTTCCTCGTGTGGCTTCCGATTCTTTTATCTTAACCCTGCGTTATCCGCTCATTGATTCTCCTGCCGCGAGACAATGTTTCTTCTCATTTAGTCTGTTAAAACCCTCATAATGGGGTGGCACGGTGGCGCAGTGGTTAGCACTGCTGCCTCACGGCGCCGAGGACCCGAGTTCGATCCCGGCCCCGGGTCACTGTCCGTGTGGAGTTTGCACATTCTCCCCGTTTTTACGTAGGTCTCACCCCCACAACCTAAAAGATGTGCAGGGTAGGTGGATTGGCCATGCTAAATTGCCCCTTTATTGGAAAAAAATGAATTGGGTACTTTAAATTTATTTTTTATAAACCCTCATAACTTTGAACACCTCTATTAAGTGTCCCTCTGATCTTCTCTGCTCTAAGCAGAACAATCACAGCGATCTCTCAATGTTACTGAACTCCCTCACACTGTATCACTCCTGTAAATCTCTTTGTACCCTCTCCAATGCCCTAATGCCCTTCATAAAAATGTGCTCTGTAGAATTGAACACAATATTCCAGCAGAGGCTTAACTCGTAACTCACAAAGATTTAGCGTAAGCTCTTTGCTATTGTGCTCTGCTCCTCTATAATTAGAGTCTTCTCAACTTTTTCTGCCACTTTCAGTAAGGTAAGGACATAAAACTTAAGTAACAAAACAGAAGGGAGAACAGAGCGGCGGCGCGGTGGCACATTGGTTAGCACTGCTGCCTCACAGCTCCAGGGACCCGGGTTCAATTCTGACCTTGGGTGACTGTCTATGTAGAATCTGCATGTTCTCCCCACGTCTGCATGGGTTTCCTCCGGGTGCTCCGGTTTCCTCCCACATTTTAAAAATGTGCAGGTTGGGTGGATTGGCCAGGTGAAATTGCCCCTTGGTGTCATATGAGGCCCCCCTGCCCACCAATCAGCCCGCCCCCGACCATGGCGGCCCCGGACTGAGTCCACAGCTGCCACGCGTGTATCCTGACCGGCCGGACCATGTTAGATCCACGCTGTCGAGACTTCGGCCGGTCAGGGGCGGAGAATAGCGGGGCGGGCCTTTGGCAATGGCCACAGGTGGGGGATACGTGGGGTACTCCCCAAGTACGCTGCTTTTCAGAGGCCGGAGAATCGGAGAATCGGCGAACCGGCACCGGTCCCGATTCCATGCGCGGAACTGGATTCTCCGCCCTGGCGTCGGCCGCGATTTCAGAGTCGGGGTGCGGAGAATCCATCCCAGATCCGTAGTCGGAGCATTGTTTACAGATAAGAACAGAGCAGGACGTGCGCCTTGGGCCTGCTCCATCTTTTAATAAGGTCATGGCTGGTCTGATGGTCGCCTTGACTCACTTCCTCATCTTCCTACCATCCTTGATTCCCTTGTCAGTCAAAAATATGTCGAACCCGTCCTTGAATATGATCAATGGCCCAGCAATGGACACCCCAGAAGAGATTCGGCAACGAAGGGGCGGTTCAGGTTCCTGTTCCCTCCCCCTGGGGTCAATTTTGCACCTGCATTCGTCATCAGCAGGAACGGCGATACGAGCACAAAATCCCGTGGGAATCAGCGATTTTCCACACCCTTCGCTGATGATGTAATGAGGATCCTGCCCACAAAGGGTGAGACCTCATTGTAATAAATCTGAATAACCAGTCCCCACCACGTGATTTCCCCTCACTTCATATTCACTCCTCAACGACATGATGTCATGTCAGCGAGGTTTACAAAAGGTACATGAAGGTGCAAATCAGTCGAGGGGATCCTCCCGAGAGTACAAAGGTAAGTATACCCCACCGTGGGGAGAGGCAGTGTCATAACACTGTCCCTTGGTCCAGGTTAGCATTGCCCCACTGGCAGTGCCAAGCTGTCGATGCCAGCATATGTCAATCTGTGCCTGGGGGCAATACCAGGGGTGTGCCCTCTGGGGAGCCCAAGTGGTGGTTAGGGAGAAGCTCCTGTTCGGTGTGGTGGGGGGGATGAGGGGAACGTTAAGGCCTTTGAATGGGGGGACTTGGCAGAGATGGAGTGGGAGTTGGTATTGAGGGCAAAGGTGGCCTTGGGGGGGGGGGGGGGGGGCGGGGAGCTCACAGTCACAGGGGACGGAGCTGACATTGAGGGTGGGGAACAGGCAGTGAGAGGAAGAATTTGCAATCAGGGGGGCAGCACCTGCCATTGAGGGTGGGGGTGGAGGGTGACAGCGGTACTGTCCCTGTGATTGTTCGCTGGGTGGGTGGGGTGTGGGGGGTGGTGGTGAGAGACGCCGGTGACTGTGCCATGGGAGCCTCTGATACCTTTCTGGTGGTGTTGGGGGTGGGGGTGGTGCTAGGGAAGATTTAAGTCTCTGCTAATTGGGGTGTCCTTTAAAGATGGTGCCCTGATCTGTGAGGAGCCGGCCTTGCCAGCTCTACCAGGCCCCACTCCTCCAGGGTGATGGTGTTAACCACGGGGGGGGGGGGGGGGGGGGGGGCATATTTCTTTTTGTCAGCATGGCTGAAAATGCGGTCTGAAAACCCGGCAGCGCACCTGTAGAGATACACGCCGGCTTTCAGTCAGAACCTGACACTCGGACTAATTATGAGAAAAACCTGCCCCATATTTCGCTGTTCGCTGTGTGTTTTGAGCGAGAAGACGCTTGGACGTTGCCTCACCCTGAAAAAAAGAATGAGATAATTTTCTTTAAAAAGAAAAGAGAAATATTCAAGGGAAAGTGGGGTCCAACGAAATGAATTCTCTGAGGAGATGGATGGCCTGTTTCTGGAATTTTCTATGATTCTAGGTACCTCCTGGGATGGACACCACCTCTCAAGATAGACTTTTATTTATCCTTTCATGGGATGTGGGTGCTGCTGTCCAGTATTTCAAAGGCAGTTTTGAGACTCAAACATGTCACTGGATGTGATTGCGCTGGGGAGGGTGCAGAGGCGATTCACCAGGATGTTGCCTGGGCTGGAGCGTTTCAGCTATGGAGAGAGGCTGGTTAGACTGGGATTGTTTTCCCTGGAGCAGAGAAGGCCGAGGGGGGACCTGATCGAAGTGTACAATATTATAAGGGACATAGATAGGAAGGAACAATTTGCTTAGTAGAGGGGTCAGTAACCAGGGGGCATAGATATAAGGTGATAGAGATTTGAAGGGGCTTTGAGGAAAAGCTTTTTTCACGCAGAGGGTGAATCTGGAACTCACTACCTGAAAGCGTAGGGGAGGAGGGAACCCTCACAACCAACATTTAAGAAGCGGTTCAATTCCCCTACCAGCCTCCCCGAACAGGCGCCGGAATGTGGCGACTAGGGGCTTTTCACAGTAACTTCATTTGAAGCCTACTCGTGACAATAAACGATTTTCATTTCATTTCATCTAGATGAACACTTGACTTATGGACAAACTGCTGGAAAATGGGATTAGAATAGATAGGTGCTTAGTGATTGTCGCAGAGACGAAAGCCCTCTCTGTGTGCTGTAAAACTCTGCGATACCACGTGCAGATCAGATTCCCTTCACTAAAAAGCATTGTTACACCATTGACTGATAGCGTAATGGTCACCGTGACTAAAACTAGCTGCATTTCCAGATTTTGTTGACGAAGTGAATTCGACTCCCGTCGGCTGCCGTGGGGGGATTTGAACCCATGCCTCCAGAGCAGTAACCTGGACCTCGGGATTACTCGCCCAGCGACGTTACCATTGCACCACCATCTACCCCTGAAGGTAGGGCGGTGTCTGAATGTTGTGAAGAAACTAGATCAGTCGGAAAAAAAAACAATGCCGAAAAAAGCCCATTACCAAGGAAACATCTTTCTGGAGTAAACAGGTTTAGCCCCTCCTGTTTTCTCTGAAGTCAATGCTCCATTTTGAAAAAGGCGAACTTGTCTTTAACACCATGACAGATTGTCTTTAGGGGGCATTATTTTAGGGGGCTGGTTTAGCTCACCTGGCTAAATCGCTGGCTTTTAAAGCAGACCAAGCAGGCCAGCAGCACGGTTCGATTCCTGTACCAGCCTCCCCGGACAGGCGCCGGAATGTGGCGACTAGGGGCTTATCAGAGTAACTTCATTGAAGCCTACTCGTGACAATAAGCGATTTTCATTTCATTTCATCAAGGACTATTTAAAATATACCACACGTAATTGTTCCGCTGAGATTGTACATCAGGGCATATTCATTAAAGATATTTAAATAAACAACCATTGCATTGGCAAATGATTCAGCGTCTGCCCTGCGTAACCTTCAGGGAGGTTTTGCCCGTCTTTTCTCACAGGCCCTTTCTTTTGCGTTTTGAGTCAGTAACCGAGAATTAAATCGAGGGATCGAGAGTGATGGATACAAAACAGAAAGATTGGCATTTCTGCAGCACCTTTCACAGCTTTGGGACATGCCAAAGTTCCATCAAAGTCAGTGGACTACTTTTTAAAGCGTGGCCACTCTTGCAATGAAGGCAGGAAGGCAGATTACTACCTGAATGGTTGTAAATTGGGAGAGGGGAGTGTGCAGCGGGACCTGGGTGTCCTTGTGCACCAGTCGCTGAAGGTAAGCATGCAGGTGCAGCAGGCGGTAAAGAAGGCTAATGGTATGTTGGCCTTCATTGCGAGAGGTTTCGAGTATAGAAGCAGGGATGTGTTGCTGCAATTGTACAGGGCCTTGGTGAGGCCACACTTGGAGTATTGTGTGCAGTTTTGGTCTCCTTCTCTGAGGAAGGATGTTCTTGCTCTCGAGGGAGTGCAGCCATGATCGTGATGAATGGCGGAGCAGGCTCGAAGGGCCAAAAGGCCTCCTCCTGCTCCTATCTTCTATGTATCTATGAAGGAGATACAGCAGTCAATTTGTGCACAGTAAGCTCCCAAAGTAATCACGACCAGATAATCTAATTATAGAACATACCGTGCTGAAGGTCATTCGGCCCATCGAGTCTGCACCGACCCATTTAAGCCCTCACTTCCACCATATCCCCATAACCCAATAGCCCCTCCTCACCTTTTTTGGTCACTAAGGGCAATTTATCATGGCCAATCCACCTAACCTGCACGTCTTTGGACTGCGGGAGGAAACCGGAGCAGCCGGAGGAAACCCACACAGACACGGGGAGTACATGCAAACATCGCACAGACAGTGATCCAGCGGGGAATCGAACCTGGCACCCTGGTGCTGTGAAGCCACAGTGCTATCCACTTGTGCTACCGTGATGCCCTGTTGATTGAGAGATAAACATCATCGAGGCCCCTGGGGAGATAACCCTGCTTTTCTTTGAGATAGTGCCCAGGGATCTTTATCATTTACCCAAGAAGGCAGGCAAAGCCTCAGTTTGACATGTCACCCAAGAGACAGCACCTCTGACAGTGCAGCGCTCCCTCGGCACTGAAAAGTGTGAGACTCAATTTCTTTAAGTGGGGCTTATCAACCTGCACCTCTGCGTCTGTGCTGCCCTCTGGCTCAGTGCTGCCCTCTGGCTCAGTGCTGCCCACTGGCTCAGTGCTGCCCTTTGGCTCAGTGCTGCCCTCTGGCTCAGTGCTGCCCACTGGCTCTGTGCTTCCCACTGGCTCAGTGCTGCCCACTGGCTCAGTGCTGCCCTCTGGCTCTGTGCTGACCTCTGGCTCTGTGCTGCCCTCTGGCTCCGTGCTGCCCACTGGCTCCATGCTGCCCTCTGGCTCAGTGCTGCCCTCTGGCTCAGTGCTGCCCTCTGGCTCAGTGCTGCCCACTGGCTCAGTGCTGCCCTCTGGCCCAGTGCAGCCCACTGGCTCAGTGCTGCCCTCTGGCTCAGTGCTGCCCACTGGCTCAGTACTGCCCTCTGGCTCAGTGCTGCCCACTGGCTTCGTGCTGCCCTCTGGCTCAGTGCTGCCCTCTGGCTCAGTGCTGCCCTCTGGCTCAGCGCTGCCCTCTGGCTCAGTGCTGCCCACTGGCTCAGCGCTGCCCTCTGGCTCAGTGCTGCCCACTGGCTCAGTGCTGCCCACTGGCTCAGTGCTGCCCAGTGGCTCAGTGCTGCCCTCTAGCTCTGTGCTGCCCTCTGGCTCTGTGCTGACCTCTGGCTCAGTGCTGCCCTCTGGCTCAGTGCTGCCCACTGGCTCAGTACTGCCCTCTGGGTCTGTGCTGCCTATTGGCTCAGCGCTGCCCACTGGCTCTGTGCTGCCCTCTGGCTCAGTGCTGCCCTCTGGCTCTGTGCTGCCCTCTGGCTCAGTGCTGCCCTCTGGCTCTGTGCTGCCCTCCGGCTCTGTGCTGCCCTCTGGCTCAGTGCTGCCCTCTGGCTCAGTGCTGCCCTCTGGCTCAGTGCTGCCCTCTGGCTCTGTGCTGCCCTCCGGCTCTGTGCTGCCCTCTGGCTCAGTGCTGCCCTCTGGCTCAGTGCTGCCCTCTGGCTCAGCGCTGCCCACTGGCTCAATGCTGCCCTCTGGCTCTGTGCTGCCCTCTGGCTCTGTGCTGACCTCTGGCTCAGTGCCGCCCTCTGGCTCTGTGTTGCCCACTGGCTCTGTGCTGCCCTCTGGCTCAGTGCTGCCCTCTGGTTCAGTGCTGCCCACTGGTTCAGCGCTACCCACTGGCTCTGTGCTGCCCTCTGGCTCAGTGCTGTCCACTGGCTCAGTGCTGCCCTCTGGCTCAGTGCTGCCCTCTGGCTCAGTGCTGCCCTCTGGCTCAGTGCTGCCCACTGGCTCAGTGCTGCCCATTGGCTCAGTGCTGCCCTCTGGCTCAGTGCTGCCCTCTGGCTCAGTGCTGCCCTCTGGCTCAGTGCTGCCCTCTGGCTCAGGCTGCCCTCTGGCTCAGTGTTGCCCTCTGGCTCCATGCTGCCCACTGGCTCAGTGCTGCCCTCTGGCTTAGTGCTGCCCACTGGCTCAGTGCTGCCCACTGGCTCAGTGCTGCCCTCTGGCTCAGTGCTGCCCACTGGCTCAGTGCTGCCCATTGGCTCAGCGCTACCCACTGGCTCTGTGCTGCCCTCTGGCTCAGTGCTGTCCACTGGCTCAGTGCTGCCCTCTGGCTCAGTACTGCCCTCTGGCTCCATGCTGCCCACTGGCTCAGTGCTGCCCTCTGGCTCAGTGCTGCCCACTGGCTCAGTGCTGCCCATTGGCTCAGTGCTGCCCACTGGCTCAGCGCTACACACTGGCTCAGTGCTGCCCTCTGGCTTAGTGCTGCCCTCTGGCTCAGTGCTGCCCTCTGGCTCAGTGCTGCCCTCTGGCTCAGTGCTGCCCTCTGGCTCAGTGCTGCCCAGTGGCTCAGCGCTACACACTGGCTCTGTGCTGCCCTCTGGCTCAGTGCTGCTCTCTGGCTCAGTACTGCCCTCTGGCTCCGTGCTGCCCACTGGCTCAGTGCTGCCCTCTGGCTCAGTGCTGTCCATTGGCTCAGTGCTGCCCTCTGGCTCTGTGCTGCCCTCTGGCTCCGTGCTGCCCCATGGCTCAGTGCTGCCCTCTGGCTCAGTGCTGTCCATTGGCTCAGTGCTGCCCTCTGGCTCTGTGCTGCCCTCTGGCTCCGTGCTGCCCCCTGGCTCAGTGCTGCCCTCTGGCTCAGTGCTGCCCTCTGGCTCAGTGCTGCCCTCTGGCTCTGTGCTGCCCTCTGGCTCCGTGCTGCCCCCTGGCTCAGTGCTGCCCTCTAGCTCTGTGCTGCCCTCTGGCTCAGTGCTGCCCTCTGGCTCAGTGCTGCCCTCTGGCTCAGTGCTGCCTACTGGCTCAGCGCTACACACTGGCTCTGTGCTTCCCACTGGCTCAGTGCTGTCCACTGGTTCAGTGCTGCCCACTGGCTCAGTGCTGCCCTCTGGCTCAGTGCTGCCTACTGGCTCAGCGCTACACACTGGCTCTGTGCTGCCCTCTGGCTCCGTGCTGCCCTCTGGCTCAGTGCTGCCCTCTGGCTCAGTGCTGCCCTCTGGCTCAGTGCTGCTCTCTGGCTCAGTGCTGCCCATTGGCTCAGTGCTGCTCTCTGGCTCAGTGCTGCCCTCTGGCTCAGTGCTGCCCTCTGGCTCAGTGCTGCTCTCTGGTTCTGTGCTGACCTCTGGCTCTGTGCTGTCCTCTGGCTCAGTGCTGCCGTCTGGCTCAGTGCTGCCCTCTGGCTCTGTGCTCCCACTGGCTCCGGCTGCCCTCTGGCTCTGTGCTGCCCTCTGGCTAGGTGCTGTCCTCTGGCTATGCGCTGCCCTCTGGCTATGCGCTGCCCTCTGGCTCAATGCTGCTCTCTGTCTCTGTGCTGCCACTGGCTCAGTCTGCCCTCTGGCTCAGGCTGCCCTCTGGCTCAGTGTTGCCCTCTGGCTCAGTGCTGCCCTCTGGCTCAGTGCTGCCACTGGCTCAGGCTGCCCTCTGGCTCAGGCTGCACTCTGGCTCAGTGCTGCCCTCTGGCTTTGTGCTGCCCTCTGGCTCTGTGCTGCCCTCTGGCTCAGGCTGCCCTCTGGCTCTGTGCTGCCCTCTGGCTCAGTGCTGCCCTCTGGCTCAGGCTGCCCTCTGGCTCAGTGCTGCCCTCTGGCTCAGGCTGCCCTCTGGCTCAGGCTGCACTCTGGCTCAGTGCTGCCCTCTGGCTCTGTGCTGCCCTCTGGTTATGTGCTGCCCTCTGGCTCTGCGCTGCCCTCTGGCTCAGTGCTGCCCTCTGGCTCAGTGATGTCCATTGGCTCAGTGCTGCCCTCTGGCTCTGTGCTGCCCTCTGGCTCTGTGCTGCCCTCTGGCTCAGTGCTGCCCCCTGGCTCAGTGCTGCCCTCTGGCTCAGTGCTGCCCTCTGGCTCAGTGCTGCCCTCTGGCTCTGTGCTGCCCTCTGGCTCCGTGCTGCCCCCTGGCTCAGTGCTGCCCTCTAGCTCTGTGCTGCCCTCTGGCTCAGTGCTGCCCTCTGGCTCCGTGCTGCCCCCTGGCTCAGTGCTGCCCTCTGGCTCAGTGCTGCCCTCTGGCTCAGTGCTGCCTACTGGCTCAGCGCTACACACTGGCTCTGTGCTTCCCACTGGCTCAGTGCTGTCCACTGGTTCAGTGCTGCCCACTGGCTCAGTGCTGCCCTCTGGCTCAGTGCTGCCTACTGGCTCAGCGCTACACACTGGCTCTGTGCTGCCCTCTGGCTCCGTGCTGCCCTCTGGCTCAGTGCTGCCCTCTGGCTCAGTGCTGCCCTCTGGCTCAGTGCTGCTCTCTGGCTCAGTGCTGCCCATTGGCTCAGTGCTGCTCTCTGGCTCAGTGCTGCCCTCTGGCTCAGTGCTGCCCTCTGGCTCAGTGCTGCTCTCTGGTTCTGTGCTGACCTCTGGCTCTGTGCTGTCCTCTGGCTCAGTGCTGCCGTCTGGCTCAGTGCTGCCCTCTGGCTCTGTGCTCCCACTGGCTCCGGCTGCCCTCTGGCTCTGTGCTGCTCTCTGGCTAGGTGCTGTCCTCTGGCTATGCGCTGCCCTCTGGCTATGCGCTGCCCTCTGGCTCAATGCTGCTCTCTGTCTCTGTGCTGCCACTGGCTCAGTCTGCCCTCTGGCTCAGGCTGCCCTCTGGCTCAGTGTTGCCCTCTGGCTCAGTGCTGCCCTCTGGCTCAGTGCTGCCACTGGCTCAGGCTGCCCTCTGGCTCAGGCTGCACTCTGGCTCAGTGCTGCCCTCTGGCTTTGTGCTGCCCTCTGGCTCTGTGCTGCCCTCTGGCTCAGGCTGCCCTCTGGCTCTGTGCTGCCCTCTGGCTCAGTGCTGCCCTCTGGCTCTGTGCTGCCCTCTGGCTCAGTGTTGCCACTGGCTCAGTGCTGCCCTCTGGCTCAGTGCTGCCACTGGTTCAGTGCTGCCCTCTGGCTCTGTGCTGCCCTCTGGCTATGTGCTGCCCTCTGGCTATGTGCTGCCCTCTGGCTCAGTGCTGCCCTCTGGCTCAGGCTGCCCTCTGGCTCTGTGCTGCCCTCTGGCTCAGTGCTGCCCTCTGGCTATGTGCTGCCCTCTGGCTATGTGCTGCCCTCTGGCTCAGTGCTGCCCACTGGCTCATCGAATAACAAGATTAAAGGCAAGGGTTTTGTAATAAAGTGCAGGGAAAATCTATTCGATGGAAAGTTGCGGGGCTGTGGGACTTAGTGACTGAAGCAGAATATTTGAGATTAGGTTGGAGACTGAGATGAAGGAAAAGGGGGATGAGAGGATCGTGGGAATGAATGAGATTAGAACCAATTGCTCACGGTGCTAAGGATCCCAACGACCCAAAGGTGGGCATGGCTAATCCACCTGCAATCAGATTGTTCACCTGGTCTGACTGCGCACTGGAACCAATGTGGACGCCACGGTAGCACAGTCCCTTCACAGCTCCAGGTTCCCAGGTTCGATTCCCCGCTGGGCGACTGTCTGTGCAGAGTCTGCACGTTCTTCCCGTGTCTGCCTTGGTTTCCTCCGGGTGCTCCGGTTTCCTCTCACAGTCCAAAGACGTGCAGGTTAGGTGGATTGGCCATGCCAAATTGCCCTTAGTGTCCAAAAAAATGTTCGGTGGGGGTTACTGGGTTACGGGATGGAGTGGAAGTAAGGGCTTGAGTAGGGTGCTCTTTCCAGGGACTGGTGCAGACGCGATGGGCCAAATGGCCTCCTTCTGCACTGTAAATTCTATGATATTCTATGGGAGGTGGAAGCAGATTCAATAGGGACATTCAGAAGGATAAGATTTGAAGGGGGAAATATTAAAGGACTGTGTGAAAGGGAGGGGGATGTGAGAGTTATTGGCAGTTCTGCAAAGGAGCCGGCACATGTACGGTGGCCAAGAGGCCTCCTGTTGTGCAGTACCATTCTGCGATTCTATGCTCAATTCTCCAGTGGGTTGAAATGTAACCTGAAGCAAACAATTTTTTTCAAAGATTCACAAGAGATCCAAACAGTTAAAAGTACTTTGGTGTCCTGTGTGGTAGTCAAGGCAACGATAAAGGAAATTTAACACAGTGAATGTACAGCTAAGGTGACACAGCAGGGGTAGAAACAAGGCCTTGTTGTGCCAGCATTGTCAATGTAAGATGGGGCCAAAGAGGCCTAGCCTCAGGGGCTCAACGTGATACAATCCAAGGAGGATTGGCAAATGTTTGACTCGAGATGTTCCTGGTGTTAGCTGAGAACAGGTGTCGGGTCCTTTAACCACTTAAACGAGAGGGTCAATGCCCAAATTAGGGCCCCTCAGAGAAATTCGAGTGCAGGCTTCGGGCCTCTCCTGCTCAGCTATAAGTGGTTGCTAAGGCATAAACATCAGCAGCTGCGTGCCGCAAGTGCTTGAGAATCCTTATTTTCAACAAAATAATCTGTGTTGCGAAGCCAGAAAAGACAGATGCACTTATACCGCTATTGTCAAAAAATCTTTTTCTTTACTTGATCATGGGACATGAGCATCACAGGCTCTGCCAGCATTTATTGGCCATCCCTAATTACCCCTTGAGGGGTCAGTTAA
Organism: Scyliorhinus canicula; assembly: GCF_902713615.1. Lineage (NCBI taxonomy): Eukaryota > Metazoa > Chordata > Chondrichthyes > Carcharhiniformes > Scyliorhinidae > Scyliorhinus > Scyliorhinus canicula. The sequence continues at coordinate 305,768,709 of NC_052146.1, forward strand.
GAGTAATTTCTGTGCGTCTGGAGTCACAGGTGGGCCAGCCCGGATAAGAACGGCAAATTGTCTTCCCAAAAGGACACGAGTGAATCAGATGGGTTTTTTGCGACAATCAACAATGGTTTCATGGTCATCATTAGACGTTTAATCCCAGGTACTTTATCGAGTTTAAATTGTGGCCATCCATAACCACTCTTGAGAAGGCGGGGGGGGGGGGGGGGGGGTGCTGCCTTCTTGAGCCACTGCTGTCCCTGAGGTGTAGGTACACTCACTGTGCTGTTAGGGAGGGAGTTCCAGGGGTTTGAGCCGGCGACAGTGAAGGAACGACAGTATATTTCCAAGTCAGGGTGGTGAGTGACTTGGAGGGGAACCTCCAGGTGGTGGGGTTCCCAGGTATACACAGCCCTTGTCCTTCCGGGGGGTAGAGGTTGCGGGTTTGGAAGGTGCTGTTGAAGGAAAATGAAAATGAAAATCGCTTATTGTCACGAGTATGCTTCAATGAAGTTACTGTGAAAAGCCCCTAGTCACCACATTCCGGCGCCTGTCCGGGGAGGCTGGTACGGGAATCGAACCGTGCTGCTGGCCTGCTTTAAAAGCCAGCGATTTAGCTGAGTGAGCTAAACCAGCCCCTAGTGGGCTCCTAGTGGAGCCTTGGTGGGTTCCTGCAGTGCATCTTGTAAATGGTGCACACGGCTGCTATTGTGTGCCGATGGTGGAGGGAGAAAATGTTTAAGGTGGTGCTGATCAAGCGAGCTGCTTTGTCCTGGATACCAATCTGGACACTGTGGTGAATTATACTGCATTGTAATTCACACTGTATTGCATTGCGTTGTATTGTGTCCTTGTGGGCTCTGTATGTGAGCCGTTGCGTGGCTCTGCCCATAGGGGGATATGAGGAGTATGTACTGGGCTTCACTCTTGGCTCCGCCCATGGCTCCTCCCACTAACCAAAAGTATAAAGTGCTGCAGCCGTAAGCCTGCTCTCAGTTCCTCTGGTCGCAGGCTGGCTTAATTGTAAGACTATTAAAACCACAGTTTACTTCCAATCGTGTGTCTAGTGAATTGATAGTCACATCAGAGACGTCTGAGAAAAGTAACACTGAGCTACCAATGAGCAATCCTGTGTTTGGCGTACCATGGAGGCTTGCAGGCTCCAGCAACTCATCCAAAATAATGAGGGGCCAAGGCCCAATTTCTGCCCTCTGGTGGACCGAGCTCTGTCTGAGAAATGCCGAGTCTGAGCCCCAAATCCAACTTCTGTCCCAAAAGTTCTTCTTTACCTCCAACCTTCCTCAGGATCCCAGGCAGGCACGAGTGACAGTCTGTGGCTGACAAATACACAAGCTGCTCTTCAACCAGCATCACATTCACAACAGTGCACAGTCACACTGCTCCCTGTGTCGAGAAAGCCAGGAGGATCAAATAAAAAAAACAGAAAATAAAAGAATTAACAGAGCGGAATCGCAAAGACTTTTGGGAAGGTGAAGAAAGGGGTGTGGGGAAAATAAGAGGCTTGCGTTTATATCGCGCCTTTCACAGCCACGGAATGTCCCAAAGTGCTTCACAACCAATCAAGTTCTTGAATACACTCAGGATTTGCTGCCGAAAATGCGGCCGTCAATTTGTACACAGCAAGATCCCAAAAATTAATAATGGCCACATCATCTGTTTTACTTTTTGGGTTGAGGGATCAATAATGGGAGAAAAAAAACAGACACACACACGCACACATGCAAATGGAAAGTCAGAGAGCTAATGGGGAAAAAACCAAACAGACACACACACGCACACATGCAAATGGCAAGTCAGAGAGCTAATAGGGAAAAAAAACCAGACACACACACGCACACACGCAAATGGCAAGTCAGAGAGCTAATGGGGAAAAATCCAAACAGGCACACACACACACATGCACACACGCAAACAGCGAGTCAGAGAGAGCTAGATACACGCAAGCATACATATGGAGAGACAGACAGACTGACACAAACAGACAGACACACACACACATACAGAAAAGACAGAGTCACACATACACACACAGACAGACTGACACACACCCACACGCATTTAGAGAAAGCTGTACGCATACACAAACACACTCGCAGATTCAGAGACTAACACACACATTCAAAGAGACAGAGATGGACAGACACAAACAAAGACCCAAACGGACGAGACAGAGACACACACAGAAAAATTATTGATTAATAATAAACAAGCAGGGACTGAGACACTCCAGGT